>NC_055996.1:134767005-135010348 GCF_018446385.1 Zingiber officinale | reverse complement strand
ACTTGATATTGGACAAAGCATCTCCTCACACTGATATTTGGAAATTTTGCTTGGATAAGATGATCATAAAATCCTCTGCTATTCCCTAGCATTTCAAACATCTTTCTGCTAATCGTGTCTCTACAGTGGTAAAGATTTGCCAATTTGTATGACAGTTGACTTTCTATCCTCAGATAGATATTTTGCATCTTTTCTTCTGATTGCAACTTTGTACTGTAGATTTTCTCATAAGATCTTTTCCCATGCATTTGATTCAGGTAAAACAAATGGTAGTGGCAACCCTTGCTGAATCTGGAATGAATCTTTCTGATGATGTCATTGAAAGCATCATTGACAAGGTTGACATCCTATGGCTTGATCAATATTTTCGAGTTCCTTGCCACCTCTAGATTTGTGTTGCTTATGTTTCACTTTTTCTGCTTTCATCGTCAATAATTGCATCTGTATCTGAGATTTTATGCTGGTGGCTAACTTTCAGTTGAAATTCTGAGATTGAGAAAGATGAAATAAGATTCAATTAAAAATGGAAATTTTTGTTAGTCGATCAAGATAGGGATAACACTAAGCTATCCAGAAATACATGCACAAAAATTAGGTTTTATTAGAGTTCTTGTAGGACTGAAAAATGAGATGTTTCTGTTGAAGTATATTACTATCTGAAAATATGCACACCTTCAGTTAAGTTTAGATCATGTGTTCCTTCTGTCTATTAACTCTAACATATTAGCCTTTTTTTTCTTGGATGAAAGATGAATAATTTTGTTCATAATCTACAATCAATTTTGGATTTAACAAATTTTCCTTTTCTTTTCGTTCTTTGTTGTAACGATGTATCAATTTTATTTTCCAGTTAGACTGATTGACTTGAGGTATCTTGCCCAGTACTTTTGTCCCCTTTTAATGGATATGTTTCTCAATTTTAATCGATGTCTTATTTCTCCTTTTCTCCTCTTCAGACTTTTGAGGAAGCAGATACCAAGAATGATGGGAAAATCGACAAAGAGGAATGGCGCAATCTTGTCTTGCACCATCCATCCCTTTTGAAGAATATGACACTGCAATACCTCAAGTAATTGTACCATCCTCATCTTTGTCACATATATAGATCTGGCTGATTTGATATAACTGTAAGCCATCAGCATAATTCAAAGATTGTAGATCTAACCTGATTCTTGATCTCATGGCCAACCTAAACTAAAGAAACTTCATAATTGGAAACCACTTGATTACGTTAAGCCCAAAGATGAGATTTTTATCCTTCTTTCTCTTAGAAAAAGAAAACCACCACTAAAGCATGTTTGTTCGCTGACCGACCAAGTGGGCTTATTTTGTAGATGACAACAATAAGAACTGTGAGCGCCATATAACCAAAATGTATTCTTCGTTTGAACTCTAATATATAAACATAAAGCTGTTGTCTAGCTTCCATCATTCTTGTTTTGCATTGTTATCAACTCTAGTATTGTTTCGCAATTCTCAATTTATATTATCGTTGTATCTTGTGAACAGGGACATCACTACGACATTCCCAAGTTTCATTTTTCATTCTCAAGTTGACGATACATAGGACGACTACTCTCACTTCCGCATTGATGAAAATAAGATCAAGATCAAGATGGGACTGCTGTTTCAAGAGCCTGGAAGAGATGCCATTTCCTTGTCGAGTTTTTCTTCTTTTTTCCTCCTATTATTTATGCTTCCTGTTTTGCATCTGTTTAATTTGCTGGAATATGAATCATTCCTTGTGTTATTGGATTCATCTGCTGGTGAATATTCATGTTTTTTTGTCTCCTGATTTGTGAACGATCCATACTGACACCTGCACCATCATCTTATATAGTTTGTCGTTTCATTCTTTCTATTTATTATAAAGGGGTACATAAAGCTCCTGCAAATATAGGTCCTGGAAAAAAAAAAGGTCGGTCATATGGATCTATTCTATGTAGCCTTGTCAGATTATTTTTGTGACTCTAGCTTGTGATCTCAAGTTCACATAGTAATTTTTCTATTAGTCACGTTGAAGCTTTTTTGTTGTATGGATTTTTTAAGAATCAAATCTCAATGATCAAAATTAAGTTATTTATACTGAAAATAATTTCAAGCCTTATTAATAATTTTAATTTTTTATCTTTCTCAAATTACATGTACAACTTAATTTCTATTATCTGCATTACTTTTTTTCACTGTCTAAATTCTTGTCGATTTTTCATCGTTCTTTCCTTCCCTCTCTTTTTTTTTTGCTATAGCTTTCTTTTTTTTTTTTTTTTTTTTTATATTACAACGTATTAATTCATTTAGTTTGGCTCTTCTGTATATTAATACAGTCGTATCAATCTATCTGTATCTCTTCAATTCTTTGGAAAAAATCATAACGGTTTCTATCCATCTCTATATCACGTATATTATTTTATCGATTCTTTTGATGATATAAACATTCTCGTTACGTAACTTGAGGTATGATTAATAACATAACTTTTATTTTATTTTTGAATTAAATTTTTTATAGAATAACTCGTACTAGCAGTATTGAATAATGTTATTTGATTATTTTATAGTAAATATTTATTTTATATAATTTACGTATATTTATATCTTTTATTATACACATGTGCACGATGACGATTTCTTATTATTTATCCAAGGTAAAAAAAATTACAGAATGCCATGGATTAATTTTTTTTATATTAATTTTTAATATATTTTTTCCTAATTAAATATAATTCTAGTGTAAATTGTTATAGAAAAAGAAAAGAAAAAAAAGGTCCTAGAATTGTCCAAATTCAATTATTAAAGTATAGTAAATCAAAAGCATTAAATTCAAAATCATTAGAATTGTGTTTAGAAGGGTGCAATATGCCATAATTTAACAGGCTAAAAACATTCATTAAAAAAGAGTTTAGTAGCTAACTCTAACTTTAACTTCAATAATTAATAAATATAACTAAAATTTTAAAAGTTGCAGTGTCTTAAGTTTGACAATCTTTCAAGTAAAAAAGAGTAATTTTTTTATTGAACTTCATTTTCTTAATAAAAAAGAAGTTGAATATTCAATTCATACAACTATTGTCACGGTTTTGAGGAGGGATAGATCGACTCAAAATCAAAATGATGGAACTGATTTAATTAAAATCAAATATTTTTTTTAAAAATTCATGATCAACATTTTAATAAAATCACAGAATCAATTAAATAGTAGTTACCAAATTAAATGAACTTTTTAACAATTCTATATTTTTATTTAATTTTAAGTTTCTATTCTTAATTCAAAATTAAGGATTTAGGATTTCTCAGATTCAAAGTTGACTTATTCGATTTATTTAGTTTAATTTAATTAGAAATTTTAAAATTGAAAACAAACAGAATGTAATGATATTTTTAAAAAAATGAATTCATAAAATAATTAAATTAAAATTTTAAATTCAATCGATTCGATCGATTAATTCGATTTAATCAAATTTTTATTCACCATTAATTATAGTCTAAAATTATTTATTTAATTAAGAAGATTTATTAAATTAAATTATAATTTAATTAGAATTTGTATTTATTTAATTAAGAAAATTTATTGGATTAATTATAACTTGACTTAGTATTGATATAAATCATGGATGTAAATCTTTATTATATGTATAAAATTTATAAGATTTAGTATATATATAAAAATTTATATATATAACATATGAATTTAAATTTTTATATTAAAAATTTATATGACTTAGTATAATAAAAATTTATATGACTTAGTTGATAACGTGTATATATTTTCTTAAATTTATTATGTGGTAATTTTTAATAGGACTTGATCTAATATTTCTGGTAGAAAAAAGAAAAAAGAGACAAGTAAATTTATATGATTTAGTTGACTTAGCATGTATTTCTCTTAGTACATTAGATTATAGGCGCAGTATTTCGACTCATAAATTTTAACTATTTTACAAGTAATGAGACGAATGAGAAAATGACTAGTGAATCAATTTAAGACAATGACAGTACAATCCGATCTTCCAATTTAATTTTTTTATTAGCTAAATATTTCCTTTTGTAGAGTAAATTCTGAGATATCATTACCAAATGCTTAGTAGTTATTTGTTTTAAGAAATACTTAAGTAATTTATATATATTAAGAGAGAGATGTTTCTAATTCCATATTTTTTCATATACTTCACAAAACTTACCGATTTAGTTGAGGGAGTAATGCTTGGCTTGAATGAGGAAAAACAAAAAGAGAAAGATTGGAAAGGCTCAGACCCAACCTTGAGCAGACGAGGCATCAAGACACACATGTATATGCTTGGCTGAGGGACTTAAAAAAATAGTTTATGATGCCGAAAATCTCATGTTTCTGTAGCCATGAGATTGCTGAGAGTTTTGAGAGACTTACAGATTGACCAAAAGAAATTTAAAATGATAGTGAAGTAACAAAGAGATTAGTGTTGTCCATGGCTGCAAGATCATCAAATAAGATCTCACCCCAACCACTTCATTGGAGGTTAAGGCCTACAATGTAGGGGCGGAGACTGGAATTACTGGCATTGGTGGGATTGGCTAGAGCACTCTAGCTCATAAAATTTTTCGTGACGAGTAAATCAAGAATGATTTTTCCAACATGTATATACATGCGCCTAGGATTACATGGGAATAGAGCTACTCATGCAAATGCTGAAGAAAGTAAAAGGGAGGGATGATGGAGCTCAAAGCATACAACAACTTAGATCCAAACTTGTCGGTGCTCTGGTCAACCAATTTTTCCTTGTGCTTGATTATGTTGGAGTGCAAATGCGTGCATATGTGCGGAGGAATTTGGTATAATCTTAGTCACTAGTAGACACGAAAAGGTGATGAAAGACATGAATTGCAATCGGTTTAAAATTAGGTTACCGATAAATTTTTTAATAAAACTGAATAAATAAAACTGATAAAATATTGATTAATTCAATTTTCGATCAAATTACTTGAACTTTTCAATAATTATATATTTTTATCCTATTTTAATTTTAATTCGCAATTAGAAATTTTTTAGTGTAGATATTTAAGATTTGGCTTATTCAACTTATTTGATTTAATGGAATTAGAAATTTTAAAATCAAAACTAAACCAAAATAATTGATATTTAAAAAAAAATTCAAAATAACCGAACTAAATTGAACTTTTAAATTGTTCAGTTTAGTAGATTAATTCTGTTTAACTAAATTTTTATTCACTCCTAATCTTAGACTTTTTCATCATTGGATATCACATAAAATTAGCAGATTTTGTAAGGGAGAGACCCTCAAAGTGCTTTACTTGGAGGAGATCAAAAGGTTCAAAAGGAGATTGGAAAGACTCTGTCCTTACCTTCAAGATGCTGAGTAGAAGAGACATCAAGATGCTCACGTGTATGTTTGGCTGAGGGACCTGAAAGAAATAGTTTATACATCATCGATCTATGCACCCTTCTAGGTGGTGACAAGTTACTAGCTTTCAACCGTCCTCGTCTTCTTCGCCTGCGGTAAGCTCTCCCTTCACTTTGCTTCTTGATTTGTTCGTACCAAATCCCGCCATGAGAATGCTGAGAGTTTTGACTTTATAATAAATTGAAAGAAATTAAAGATGACGGCAAATTAAATAACAAAGAGATTAGTGCCCTTAACGGTGCGTTGTTTAGGCTGAGCAATTTATTCACAATAGAACTGACCGAAGCGATTTAATTGAAATAGAATAGATAAAAAAAATCAAAATGATTGAAGTTTTTAATAAAATTAATAAAATATTAATTAATTCAATCTAAATTAATAAAATATTAAGTAATTCAATTTTCAATAAAATTAATCATTGAAAGATCAATGTAAAATAGTTCTGATTTTATCTATTATGTGAATTAGTCAGAATAGAAAAAAATGAAATAGGTTTAAGAAACACAACATGACGATTTGACTAATAGGATCAAAATAACGATATTCTTTTTTATTAACATCATAACCTAAAAAGACACAAAGAACAGACGAAGAGGTTAACTTATTACGATCTACATGTGGACGAAGGACAAAGCAAGTACGACAAAAAACATATAAATAGGAATAAACAAAAGCATACCCATACAATTTTTCAAAATGTGACAAACATGAATTGTGTGAGGTTGGAATTCTATTAATGACATGAACAGCAGTAAGGATTACTTTTCGCAAAAGTTATTAGGAATACTGACAGATAATAAAAATGAATGAATTATTTTAATAAGATATCTATGTTTTTATTTAGTTACATTATTTTATTTAAAAGTATTTGTACACGAGATTTGATAAATAATATCATAAAAATAAGTAAACATGAAAATTCATTGAAAGTGTTTCAATAATTATATATTTTATCCTATTTTGACTTTTTTATTCATTTAATTTACAATTAAATATTAAAATCCAACTTATTTAGTTTATTATTTATTCAGTTTAACCTAATTAAAAATTTTTAAATCCAACAAATTAACTTAAACAAACTATATTTTAAAAAAAAAAATCTTAAATAATTAAATCTAACTTTTAAATTCACTCCTCGTACTTGGTTAACACTTAGTATTGAAGTTTTTAATTTTGCTGTTGTTTTTCATTAAAAAAATTCAAAAAAATGATAAAATTTAGTTTTAATGCTACATTTGATACAGAATATAGCATTGTGCTTATTCTTCATGTAGATCTTGTCATATATGTCTTTGGATGGATGGATGTAATAATTAACATATGAAATATTATCATCATAAAATTTAGAGTTAAAATTTTGATAAAATTAAATAAATGTCTTTTCTTACGTACTAATATTTCACCTTTGCGATCTTGCCACATGATAAAACAACGCTGTGATCGCATTTGTCGCGTGTCAAAAAAGAACAAGGGGTATTTTTGTCCATTCGTAGACATTGAGATCTCAACTACCTAAGTCGCAGTCACGGTGATGTCTCCTTTTTTCTTCCCATCGTTTCTCGCCGGCCATAATTCTCTCCTCTCCTCTCATCTTCCTCGTCCTCTTCCTCTTCCTCTTCCTCTTCCTCTTCCTCCCCTTCCGTCGGAAGATCCACAACTCGCAAAAGGATGGAGTTCGTCGCCTGAAGAGGAGCTCTCTTTTGCTACGGTTAATTGCCTTCTCTCGACAAGTTGATGGTGAGGAAGATTTCAATTTGGCGTTTTATGCTTATAAAAATGCGATCTTTGAGCTCCTGTCAATCCACTCCCACCAATCCGAGCTTCAAAATACCACCTTGCGGAGGCGAATTGTGAAAAAGCTCCAACTTTTCTTGATCGCCGAAAGATGTACAAGTCCTTTTTATCTCCAGGTATTTGCTATACAATTTTTGTTGTTTCGAGCATTTGCATCTTGATCTCGTTCCAAAACGCGAACTTGCTTTGGATTTCGAAGGTGTTCGCTACCAATTTCTGGAGGACAGCGAAGACGGGCGTTCGCGACGCCTCCGAAGAGGTCCTACTGGATAACCACCGTCGCGGATCCTAACCCTAGACCAACCGCTGCCGCCTCAATTCCGGAAGCTACCTTCCCTGTTAAATTCGAGGACCTGTACGGATTCACGGTGGAGGGGAACATCGACGACGTCAATGTGCTGACTGCTGAACGAGGTGAGGGAGAGGGTGTGGCGGCAGGGTAGGGTCTGGTGGGAGCTGGAGGCGAACAAGGGGGTGAACTGGTTCCTGCAGCAGCCTCAGGCACGCGACAAATTGATCATGTGAACTGATAATGACGACGCAAGGGAAGATCACCCCTGCCACGCGACAAATTGATCATGTGAGTTCCTGAACCTCATTGATCAATAAAAAGATCATAAAAATTGTATCTTTTTCCCCTTCGTTTGGATTGACATACGATCTGATGGCAATCACCCCTGTTCATATCCTTAATGAAGAATTGTTCGTTCCTTAGAATAACCAAAGAGGAAGAAGAAATTGAACTGTTCTTGTATTCCAATTAGACACAGAAAGACATCATTGAGGAACAATGTATGCTTTCTTAGTTTGTAGTTTTGCTAATTCGATCGATTCTTGAGAATTTATGCAGGATCTCCCGTGGGCATTTCAATCTCATCCATGGTTGAACAGCCCTGAAGGTCAGGCATCTCTGCGGAGATTCAGATGTTGGCTATTGCCAGGTAAGTGGAATTTAGTTTATGGTGGTTTGGGTGAATCTCTCCACAATATCTGAAATTTTGTGCAGGGTCTAAATTATGTAGCTGCTCTGCTGCTGCTAGTATTGAAAACCGAAGAAGATGCATTTTGGATGCTCACCGTCCTACTGGAAAATGTTTTAGTTAGTGACTGCTACATTGTTAACCTTTCGGGATGTCATGTCGAGCAAAGGGTTTTCAGAGATCTTCTTGTGAAAAAATGCCTAAGTCTGTATGTATTGCTTTTCACCTCCTATCCTATTGTTGCTTATTTAAGTGCAACAAAATTCACAATCAGTTCATGTTGTTTGAACTACAGGATAGCTGCTAATTTGGAAGCTGTAGGGTTTGATGTCACTATGGCGGCCACAGAATGGTTCCTATGTCTCTTCGCGAAGAGCTTGCCGTCCGAGGTAAAAGAGATTCCAAGGAAACATTCAAATTCTTTGTTCAGACATGGGACTGAAAAGAGTTTTGGTAAAACCCGTTTTCTTATCTACTCTGCCAACAGACTAATTTCAGAAGTATTTCAGACGACTTTGCGGGTCTGGGATGTGTTGTTCAATATGGGAGCCAAGGTCCTTTTTCATCTCGCCTTGGCCGTCTTTAAGATACACTTTACGTATCGATTACTAAAGATGTTTCCGACAAAAGAGTAACAGCAAAGAATTGCTTGAAACCATTTGATGTTATTGCGGATGAACGAAGACGTAATATTGAATGCTCAACAAATGGGAGAGGTTATTCATATTCTACAAAGAACCATCCATCACATGTATGACCCTGATGGGTTGCTGAGGGTAAAAATGACTTACTCTACATAACTTGTTTAAGTTTGAAGTTCGATAGAGATACAACTCTACATACAATTTTGGTTAGAATTAACCTGAGAATGCAGTCATCAATCTACCAAACTTGCATCTCTTTTACCTGTTCTTTTTGTTGACAGGTAACTTTCGACAAAATTGGTTCCATGACTAGTAACAGCTTCACGAAGGAAAGGAAGAAACAAGAACCAGCCGTCATGGCTGAGCTCAACCAGAGACTACAGCGACTCAATAGTTTGGAGACGAATTAGTTATCACCCTTTGGCAGCTCATGTTCATGCATGCCGATGTGGTTGGTCGATGCTACTACTTCAGAGATTGTACAAGGTTTGATCCCTATGTGCAAAGACCAAAGGAACTGAAATGTCAATAGATTGTCACTTGTAAGCAAAAACTGTAAAAAAAAACATTCCATTGTGAATCAAAGGAACAACTTCTCAATTTTGTTGCTGTTCTGTCACAAATGAATAGAAGTCACAAATTGTGCTTTTAGCTAATTTGAAAAAATATATACATATTTGATCTACTCAACAAAATATAAAATTTAACAATAGATCAGTTTACCTACTCATGCTCCTAATATATAAACAAATGCTTTGCATGAAAATCATGCCACAATTGAAAGTCGACTGCTAAAAAAACTGATGAACGCTACTGGACAAAATAACTTCCAATAAAATCAACATTGGGATGCACTTGGTAACTCTTCATTGTGGCAGTGATTTGGTAAAGTGCCTACTAAAACATATTTCAGGAAAACAATACTAGTAATTAAAAGCACAAGAACACTACCACTTGCTACTTTGAAGACAACCACTCTCAGTCTGTAAACTTTTTTTATTGGCAAAACATTTGCAACAACTGCAACAGCAAAATTGTGGCCAAAATTTGTCTTTTCACTTCACAGATACAACTTCGCAGGCAAAAGCCCTTGTTATGCTTTGGTAGCTTCAGACCACTGTGGGCCATAAATAATGACTATATAACAGAGTGAAGGAGAGAAAAAATGAGAAGGAAAAAAAAAACCTATATCAAACAATGACATACATATAGTGTAAAAATCACAAGGTCATTATGTGTGGTCCTATAGAGGAATGAAAGATGTCAAAGAGGGCATTCTTCACTTTGCTGGAGCTGTGTTCGCAACTTATAAGGTTAACTAATGATGGGAATATGATTCGGAGGTTCCTTCTGAGCGAATCTTTCTCCAAGCTACCTAAGACTTGCAAGGACAAAACAACCAACGAAGTCCGGGCATCCAATTCCTCTTTCTTATTGGCATTCAAAGGAACTATCCAGTGTAGCTTTGGTCTAATATCTGAATCTTCATCTGTCAGTTTTCCTGCACAATTTAAGTATATCTGGAACATGTTCTGACAGGTCATCACTACTTGTGATTCTATTTTCAGCTCATTGGACAGAAATCGATCTTCAATGAGTAAAGTTTGCAAGACTTTAAGCAAATTCTGATGGGACTCATTCTCGAAATGAACAACTGGTGGACCAGGAATTTCCAACAGGGAGCATGCTTTCTGAAACTTCAGCTGCATAGCAGTTTGGCCACGCACTTCACTTGAATGGGACGCAATGGTTGTAAGTATTTCCAATAGGATGCTAACATGAGCTGCAGAGAGGCACTTTCGGTTAACCTCATAAACCTTTGTTACAACCTATCAACAGAAAAATAAATAAATAAATAAGTGAACTAATATCTGTCATCAGTGGTGAAATTGAAACATAAAGCATGAGAAAAGAAATTTGACTAATACATACACAAATCAAGCTTAGTAAATGCAAGTATTTAATTGAATAGAGGTTTTTACTAATTACTTATGGGAGTAATGCATTCTTAAACATCCCCCAGATTAAGACCCAAAATATGGAGTTACCTTTAGACTATAGAAGATGCATGATTTTTTTACTGCACTTACAAGCAAGTTAGAACTCTCCAGCTATCACAGGATGGGAAAATGCACTTGTTAGACCAATAAACGAAAAGCTAAACTTTATCTAAAAAGCTAAACCTTGATTGCTGATATTTTGTAATATATTTTCTGATGTATCATCATCCTTCTTTTGCTTTATTACTACGGAAATTTATAGTTGTAGGATCGTAGACCTCAACATGCACTAGTTGAGGTACTCTTCTTGCTACACCAATTGTTTGACAGATATTAGGATCATCTCAGGCATAACCTCATTCTTACTATTAGTTGTAGTATGATTTTTTTCTTGTCACTGGTTGAGTGCATGTTTGATTGGATTATCTTTATATTTGCTGAGTTGCTATACCAGTGTACTTAAGTTTCTCTTGATATATACCTTGTCATTCCATGTATAATGTAGAGTAGTTCTATCAGCTCATGAGATGATTTGGATAGACTAACTGGGATTAAAATTGTGAGAATAAACATGAAAAAATAAATAAAGTAAATAACCATTTAGACTGGAAGCAGCCAGATGATTTGTGAACATAGTAAACAGATTGAACTTATTTGGCACTCCATTAGAATTGTTGTTATGTCCATGAAGATTAACACAATATACACAAATTTTAATGCATAAATATTCATACCTTCATACCTTTGCCTAGCTATTTTACATGCAGAGACAAGAAGTTTAAAAATTTGTTCTTTAACTTTAGGGGGGTGTTGAAATGAATGGCCCAGTCCCATCATGCTTTTGAGAGTAGATATTGTCCTACCTTATATCTATATAGTGCATTTTCATTGCTAAGATTAATAACACATCTCTTTGTAATTAACTATATAAAAATGTTGTATTCATATATTTACTTTAACCTAGAAAATCTTATGTTTCAACATTGCTGTAAATGTAGGTTCACATTAACAAAACTGTCAAGACATATTTTCCTATAGATTGCGAAATATGATTTAATAATTTCTGATAAACTATGGACATATTTTTCATAATTGAAAATCCACAATTAATTTTAAAGAATAAATCAGATACAATGTGTCAAGTATATAAAGCAGCATATCCTGTACTCTACTGCTGCAAAAATCTTGAGTTCAAGTGAAGTATTATTTATATATCTAGTTGATGCAACATGAAACTGTGACCTGACCTTTCATTTTTCAGTTTTAGCATCTTTCATTTGGCAGGTTCTCAAGTTTTAATTTGAGTGATACAGGATTTAGATTCTTTATTTTCATACTTCTTGAAGTGAAACTATGTGCCATATGTTTCTAGTTATTTCGTTATAGAATGTAGTGAAGGTATCTGCCACATTTTTTTTTATTTGCAGTATATTCACTTGATAAAAAAAAATTCAAGGAAAAGGAAAAGTCAACAAGCATATTGTCGTAAGAAGGAAAAAAAAAAAACTTTACCTGTACAATCTGGAGTTGAAGGCTTATGTAGTTCTTCATTCTTACAATTGCATAAGGTGTTGTTTCCATCCTAGCCTTCTCTTCATCATCTTCAATGGTTTCGTTGTCCGAGGATTTTTCCATATCAGAGTGTCTATTGGGAATTTCAATGTCTTGCATGATTTTTGTAATGCTAGAAAAAATAGGCAGTGTTGAAACAGTTGAATTTTTCAAGGTTATCAAAGTATCTTTCCATTCTTCTTCTGATAGCTTTCTTCCTAGGTGACCAGTCAAATGCAGTAAAGCAGCCATCCCTGTGTTAGCATATTGCTTGTAGGGACTGATCAAATAACTTGTAACAATAGCCACAACATTCCCAAGCTGTGAACGGATTACATCAAAATATCTGACAAATAGATCAATCAAGCATTTTGCTGCCAATGTATCAGTTTCAGATTTCCATGAATTATCTTGAAGATACTGAGAGTCATGCAGCAGAACTTCATGAACAGTTATTTCCTGTGTGTTGTTAAACATGTGGTAAATTACAGATTTAATGATATTGTTCCAGAAGGTGGGAGGGAATAGATGACCATGGTCCTTCAGAATGTCAAAAAGCACTTCCATAGCACCTTTTCTGATAGTTGGCCGAGTATCAGACGTCAACATGGACAAACCTGAACACGTTTAATGTAACTTAGAAAAAACTACATCCTAATTGTAAAGAAAGCATGAAAAGGGATCACAGAAAGTGTACCATCGAGTAGAGGAAGCCAAAAGAAAGTTTGGTCATCTTTCTCGGACAAATTTTCATCAAAAGCATCTCCATTTCCTAAATGACCTTCAGTGCTCTTGTCATAGCAGACAAAGCCTCCTTCTGCAAGTTTAACAGCACAGTATCGGATAAATGCAATAGCATTGAGGCTTACATCGTTGTTGAATCTGCTATTTGTGAATGCAATCAGGCACTTAACACAGTCTGTGAATATCATGGTCTCTGTCTCAGTTATGTAAGAGAAACAATCTCTTACTATTTTCTCCATTGTCTCAAAAGCTAACAGTACAATACTCTTACGTTCATCAGTAGCAGCGACAGTGAAAACCTAGAATATGACAGATCTTTAATATCAGATGTACTTCAGTATGTTTGCAAAATCCTAATCCAATATTTCACCATGAAGACAGTTATCACTTAAGTGCTCCTTGAGAGACGTGTGGAAAAATAAAACAAATTAAAAGGTAGAAAAAAGATAATAAGAAAAATCCAAGCATACCATGAAAACACTTTTCCATCCAGACTTTACATGATTAACACGACCCATGACCATCTGTGAAATACATCGAACAATTAGCTCACGAATTTCAGAAGAACTACTATTCTGCATAACAACCAGGAAAGGTCTCAAGAATTCATTCTGGAAATTATAATTAGCAAGCTCCTCTCGCTCCAAAAATTTCATAGCCAATTGCCTCAATGAATCCATTACAAAGATTGCAACTGAAAGATTTTCTGACAACCCGACTGAAACAAAATATTCAGAAAGAACATGCCAGATACAGGACCAAACCAACCGAATACGATTCATATTGTAATGCCTGTATGAGTAAAAAAATGTAGTAAGGTCAGATTTGAAAGTTCAGTTATCTAGTTGAAGAAAGCAAGATATGTCCAGAAAAAATTTCTTAGACCCACTTTAAGTAAAATCTCTTACGCTATTTCAACTATTTTAGTGAGGCAGAAAACACGAGGCTCTGTTGGAGATTGCAACTCTGTCATAGAAACCTTGCACAAAGCCTGCACAAAAGCTACAATCGCTTCACCATTCAATCTTTGGCTATGAGTAAATATGTGGTTTAGCTCAAAACTACCAATCTGGTCCAACAGATTTAAATTGGAAATGAAGCTTTTAATCTGATCTGGAGTAACCAAAGCTGAAGCCTTAATTCCTACAGATGCACTGTCATAAGTACCCCCTCGAACAGCAGCCATTACAGCTGGATTTTGAAGAGCATTTCCTTTCTTCTTCACAGATACTGCCTGTGTTTTCTGTGATTTGTTGTCTTCTGCTTCTGTCAGCAGCGCTGTAAATAATGAAGCATCAGGTGGTGCACCCTCTCCAAGCAGATGTAAATGCTCAGCCCGTGAAAGACATGTAATTATATGCTCCCAGGACTCTTGCAGATAATTGCCATCTTCAATGGCTATTGATATTATAGCCTATTGACAGAAAAATAGCTTCTAAACTACTATCGTTAGTATAATCAAGACTTAAACTGATATTACCATAGCACACAGAGGATGGATTACAGGAAGATTCAAAACATATAACCATACTGATTCAGATCTAAAGCTGAGTTATGGTTCTGCTATTACCTACAAAGTGCAGTCAAAACACTATCGTTCTTGTGCTAAATAATGTTAAGGCATCAAGGAAATCAAGGTTTTAAAAAGTGCACGCAAGTGACATACAGTTCAACCACTGCATAATGCATATAAGGTAGCTCTCCATATATGTGGGCGATATTAAGTTGATATATTTTTACCAAAATAACATCAATTATAATGACAATAAAGGTAAAACATCATGTGTCCAAAATATATAGCATATATGACTATGCATCTACAGTAGAATATGCTTACAATCTAAAGTGCTCAATATAAACAAAATTACATGTATCACTTAATGAGTAAATTAATCATCCTAAACAATCCACAACGTTGGTCCTTTTGCTTATGAATCTAATCAAATACATATAACACAAAATGTTAACAAGTGGGGTTTAATTCCATATAAAAGAAATTGTTCATGTTGACCTAAGCAACAGAAAGAAAATGCTTCTTGTTTGTCTATTCAGCAAAATGATTCAATCAAATCAATATTAACTTTGTTATGATTTGGGCTTTAATAAACTAGAACTGGTTTTGCTAGCATAGTCCTTCTGCAGCATCAGTAGATGCAATGTGAAACATCCTTGCATAAGCCTATGGGGCTGCATAATCGACTAACATAGAGGGTTTTTTAAAACAATGACAAATACAGCCAAAATATGGAAAATTGGAATATATATGTATAGAGAGGAATGTTATGCTGCACACATTACGCCACACAACTTAACGCAACACATCACGTGAGCACTTTGGTGTGCGCACACACACGCACACCAAAGGTAGAAGAATGAATCCACATCCAATGTTCCCTAACTAGAATATTACCATCAGACATCTATATCCTTCAAAACTGACATGATGTTTATGAGGTTAGATTATCAACTTTATTCAAAGAAAATGTCAAACTGAGGCATGTTAAGAAAATATTAACATAACATAAGATACAAATAGTACTTAAGAACTTTGATCTGTCTTTCAGCTAAATCATTGTGTTCCATCTTCATGTGAAGCCTTATCTATTCAAGTTTCAAAGTAGTTGACAAACATCAACCCATAGAAAGCACATTTGATGAATGATTTGGCAAGTATGGTTTAGCAACAAATGACAAGGACATGTACATATGTATTAGAAAGATCAAGCCCAGGCCTATAGGTAATTCAATATAGCTGCATCATTTGATGTTGTAGATGTATCAGTGCATTCAAAGATCAGCTTCTCCACTTACAATTTTCAACTCAATTGCTAAAAGAGAATCCAGGAAGTTTTTGGTTTCCTAAACTGTATCACTGTATAAAGCACTAACAAACCATTAACCTTCTGGTTACTCTGATATTAAACATCAGTAGTTGAGATATGAGTCAAATTAGACAGAATCATAGAGGACAATATAAAGGGAATCCACAGAAACACCACTATATATACAACATGCTACCATCTCTCACTATAACATATGAGTTCTGCCGAACTTCTAAAAGAAAGAGAGATATAGCTCCATATATTAAGATAGCTAAAGTGTTCACCTTAACAGCGTCAACATTTTTCTGTTTCATGTCTGCAGCGCAGTGAAGGTATGTAAACTTGGCTACAGATGTAACAAAAGCATCTCTCTGTGTCTGCATATGCATCACTGAGGTGACATGCACAGCATATCGGAAGCCCTGCAAACCTTGTGTTGTGGCAGATTTGTCATCACTTTGGTCAAGTGTCACACTGAAAGCAGCCATCATGGGAGCCCAGCAAACCTCCATCATAAATCTTAAAATTGATACATCCGTGACAGCATAGAACATAGACCTAATCACCAATAAAATAAAGATAATATGAAAACATAAGAATGCATGCATGTATGTAATTCCTAAATATTTGAATATCTTTCTCACTCTGATTTCCCACTCTTTTCTTTAAATTGCTCTTGGATATGTCTAATGAGCAAATCATTTGCACCTAATGCCTTCTCTTCTGCTTGCTGCCAATGGACCAAGTCAAAAATGTTGTCAAATCCCAAAAGTTTATTGATGCTGCTTGGTTGTTTATTTGGCGTAGCAGGAAAATCAGCACTAATTTTTATTTCATTTTTCACAATTTGGTCATACAGGGAGCCCAAGTAGTCCTCTGATAAATCTTTGCCATCATCTATACCTCGATTGTTGCGAATAAACTCAGCTTTTGACATCTGCAAAGATAATGAGATTAAACATTTTAGTCAGCTGCATTTACCTTATACCAAAGGCCATTAATAACACACCTTATCTTTGACCATGTTATTGTGTGCATCGGTGTTCAACATAATCACAGAATAAGCAAGAACATATGCAGTATCCGCACTGGCAAAAGAACTTGGGTTACATTTACAGTAACGTTCTGCAAACTTTTCCATTATGCGGTCAATTTTCTGAGCTTCTCCAGGCAATCTGAAGCCTCTTAAGAAGAACCTAATGGCTTCACCAAAATTCATACCCTCAAAATTCATGGTATCAACATAAGCATGCATTACTCGCAAACAAAACTCATCCCTATCACCCAAATAGTCTCCAATCATAGTTGCACTTAATCCTGAAGCATTTTTCAGAAAGGAAGCTACTTCTTCTGAAGATGCACCTATTTTTTTGGTTTTGATTAGAAACTCAATACCTTTCAAAGGTTTTTTATTGAACAGTGAAACACCTTTCTGCAAAAATAAATAAAAGTTATTAATGTCATTCATAGTTCACTAGTCAAGGGCTAAAAAAATTAAAAATGGAATGTATCCTTATATAAAAATAAGAAATACTTCACCTGAAACTCCAATTTATAGGCCCTACGCTGTTCCAGTGTAGCAGTATCATATAGCTCATGATTTGCATCTGAATTCAGATCATAGTCAAGCACACCTGCTTCTTCACCAATCAAAGCAGCAAGGATCTCTGCAGAAGGTTGATTGTCAAGACTCTGAGGAGCAAAATCACCAATTCTTAGCTGCTGGTCCATCCATATACTCATTGACTTTATGACCCCAGTTAGGCACTTTACTGACTCATTTCGCAATGTGGTATCCTGTGCTGTGGATAGTGATGTCACTGATCCAGCAGGAACACCTAGAGCTGTCTTTAGAAGCCCATTAACAAACCTGCAATAATCTGATGGAATTAAAAGTGAATTATGAGAAGAAAAAAAGCAACACCATTATGTCACTCACAAGTCCATCCACTTATGTTGCTAGGTAAAGAAAGAGATTTAGGATCACTTGTTAAAACAACTCTTTTTAACTGATGCATTAGATTTATGATCTACCTTTCAAATATATTTGGTGCATTCACATCGCAGTCGTAATTCACAAAAATATCTATAATAATTTGTGGGTCCTGGCAGATCTTTTCCAAAAAGTTGACAACAATCATTTTCTGCAAAAAGCTAGGCTGGAGAATATTTTCAAGTATTCGCAGGACAAGCATAGGAAAGAAAATTCCAAGTTCCTCTTTCAGCGCAGGTCTAAATTTTGACATTAAGGCCAAAAAAATAGTACAAAGAAGCTGGTAAACACTCATTGCTGATAGTGCACTGTTCTTCAACAAAGATAAGCAAAGGTATTGTTTGATTGCTCCAAGAAACCTGCATAAAACAAGAATGAAGAGCTTTAAATAGTGAATATTTCAGCCTGTCTTGCCTATATAATCAATGAAACATGGGCAATAACAAATTATTTGGGAGAAACAAGATCCTCATAAACATTGTTTTAGAAAAATTTCCACAAAGGATGCTTACGCTGCTGCAGATGCTTTTGCAGAGAAGGACAGCATTACATTTTCTATAAGCACTTGAGAATTATGTTGGTTGTCTCTAAATCAATCGTTAGTTCGTTAAAGTCAAAGTTATGTCCAAGTTAAATTGATTAGACTTGTAGTAAGAATATTAAAAGTAGGCAACCAACAGAAAATAAGAAATACACAACTTATAAAAAAAATTCTAGATGGGTAAAAAACCACGTGTAGGACAGAAGAATTCATTATATCAAAATTGGTACAAGAGGAAAGTTGCAGCTTACATCACATATCTACAAAACCCTAATTATATAACCACAAATCCTCTACTACCACCACAGTTCCCAAAAAAAAATTACACCACATACATTGCACTGCAAGCTTTTCATGCCAGGACAAACAGAATTTGGATCATAAACTATAATAAGATCAAACTAAATTTGCCAGGTTAACAAATAAGAAGTATAGTCCATCTATTTCATAGATTAATATGTTAATTTTTGTTTATATGGATTGAGCTGGTTGGTTAACATGCATTATTATATGTTATGTGCTCTGTATTATATATACTGCTAGATTGAATTCATATAAAAAAGAAGTTATATAGAATAAATAATTACCTAGGACGATTGATTTTCATAGTTAAATTATGAGTAAAATTTGTTTATATTGATTGCTTGCTTTGATTAATTGGTTAAATTATAGATTGAAATTAGGGAACGCGATGTCATTATCATAATGAGCTGAGCGATGATTATGTTTTCTAAGGAATCTTATTATACATATGCAGTTTGAAGCTCTTTTAATAAACACAAAATGTCTTGCTTATTGTTGAAAGTTAGAAACCTAAATGTTATTTATATGTTGTTATGGTAGGTGTAAACGTGTAATGTATGAGTTAATAATAATTCAAATTGCATTTCTACAAGTCTGTATATTATATTTTTCAAATAATTATTGTCTATAGATCTGCATAGTACACACACATATCGCATATGTACTATGTGGTTACTTCACCAGTGCTCCCTCACTCGCATATGCATTCTAAATTCTTGGTGACATGAAAAATAAGGATGATAGTTCTTGTTGAAGGAAGAAGGAGAAAAGTGAAGAGAAAGAAAAAGTAGATGCAAGGACGTACAAATATCAGTAGTCCAAGAAAAAATGTGACTTCCCTTACTCCATACGGACCAAAAGGATATAAACATTCATGATGAACACTCACATCAATTATCACTACTTATGTTACCTTTATCATTTATCGAATATCATGCAAACATTGAAACTCTTGACTTCACATAAATTATAACGAAAATCAAAGACATGCACCAGCAAACTCTTGGAGCACTTGTTGGTTCTTATATGACCAGTAAAAAATAGTATTGGTTCTAGCTCACCCTATGTAGTTCATTGCTCTCAGTTATTTCAGTGGATTCCAAACATGGATATGAGAATATAAAAATTGTTTAGTGTGAAACATAACGCAGTTAGCTTAGAAGTTTTGAAGCCACTTTTAATATTACCGTCTCTTACCATTTTTAATATTTGGTTATGGTCAAGTAAATCTGGCCCATATCAGAATGTCGTGTAGTTGAATAAACAGCCAATAAAGCAGGCTTAAGCTTTGATATATGGCATGTAGCACTTTAGCATCAACTTGAGTATCAGAAGCGGAAGCAGAAAGTTGAGTCAAAGAAGGGATGAGAACACTTGCCTCTCATTTGCCCGCCAAAAAGGCCCGGCAGTTTCTATTGCTATCTTCAGAAGCTCCAACGCCAGTACCTTTCCCCTCAACAAGAGAGGGTCCTCAGGGTTATCTGGTGTTGCGAACTTCATAGAGAGCTTGCACAAGTTCTTGAACAGAAACAAGCCATTCTCTCTGATCGTGCTCAATCCGCCACCATTTATAGCCTCCTCCCCGTTAGCTGATTCTAGCTGCCTGGAACCCTCCTCCTTGTACGACTTTGAAGGCAGAGGGTCTGCGTCACTTCCTCCCATTGCCTCATTGATAAAATTTTGTGCAGCCTGTACCAGAGTCGAATCACTCAAGTTCCTGTCTGAAAGATCAATCATGTCAACAATGGAGACGATACGAATTTTGACATCCATGGCATCGGCCTCCACCCTAGTATAGTTAATGACTACGATCTGTGCCAGGACCAACTTGGCACACAACTGATTGAAGCCGCTGTGGCTGCCAAGGTACACATTGTAGCAGCTCCTCACAATCTGGGTCAAACATTCGTCTCGGATCAGCACGAAGTGCGAGCGGACAGAAGCAATAAGGACCCTGAGCATGGCGAGCTCGATGGCCTCGTCGCCGGTCCCTCCGCAACGGCATATGGAAGCGAGGAGGCGGGACGTGGCCGAGCGTGGCGTCGCGTCATCGGCGTCGGCCTCAAGGTGGATGTCGCCGCGGAAGAGGCCGTGGGAGAAAAGCTTCTGAGCGCACTCAAAAGCAGGCTCGGCGACCTTGAAACGAGCGGAGTCGACGGCGAGGACGATGGGGTTGAGCACAAAGTTGGCCTCGTCGGGAGGGATGCCGAGGAGCGGAGAAGGGTCCGGGGAGTCAGATAGGGAGTCAAGGCGGTCGAGGGCGGACTTGCAGGCGGCGACGAGGTCCGAGTGCTTGCGCCAGGAGGCGTTCCGGATGATCTTGTCGAGGGCGGGACCGAGGACGCGGCCGGCGCGGGAGCTGCCGCCGAGCGGTTGGAAGGACGCCATGCCGCACCGATCAGACGAGAGGAAACATCGAGATGAAGAAGAAAGAGGGGAGATTAGCAGATCGGATCGGGAAGGGAGAGAGGAGGCGACGAGCACGGCGATCCCACGGGGAGGAAATGTGGGAAGGAGAATGATTCTCAGTAACAGGGGAAGGAATATTCCTGCTCTTCTTCGTCTTCCTCTTCGCCCATATTCATCGCGTCTCCTCCTCCTCCTCTTGTTGGATGCGATTGATGGAGGAGAAGAAAGAGTGGGGGGGCGAACGGGAGTCGCAGGGAACATCTTTGTCACGTGCGACACATGCTCACAGATCCAGATGGATCGATCGATCGATCAGGCTCGCGAATAATTTGAAATCAGCGTCATTTTTCAAAAATGCTCTGATATTTTTTAATATTTCAAAAATGCCCCTTTAATGTTGTAATAAAATTATATTTAAAAATGGAAACGTAAATTCATATAAGAATTCATAGATCGGCATTTTATTGAATGGGAAGTTTCGGTATTGTTTATTTCACGTAACCTAATTTTTATAATTTTAAAAATAAATATCACATCTCTATTATACCTATTCTTTCATTTCACTTCAGGTTTAAATGTCTGCTTTACGCATTTAAAAATTTATTCTTCTCAATTTAGTATATACAATTTAAATTTAAGATGATGGATGTAGAAAATTTTAAAATATTTTAAATTAAAATTTATGTATCTGTGTCATCGTAGATGAATTTGACCATGTAAATTAGAGCCATCAATTTTTAAACTTATAAAGGCATGATGAAATTTGTCATAAATTCATTATATATTCACTAATAAACACCATCAATAAAATTCTTCTAGTTTTAAAATTATAAAACTTTTTAATCTTCTAGTAGTGGAGGTGGTGCGCAACGGTGTGAGTGTGCTCAAGGAGATGTCGTCTGTTCTCCAGCTACTCGATGGAGAAGAGAGGGGTAGCAACAATGGAATAGACATATGGCGGTGCAATTGTGCTCAAGGAGACGACATTGATGGTGAGGAGACATTCCTGACGACTCTCTGTTCCTAAAATCTTCTGTCCCACTCGTCGCCCCAGCCCACCGTCGGTGGCTTCCAATCATCAATTTGATCAGCACTATACCTTAGGGGAAGGTGAACCTATGGGGCATATCGTCGACGCGATCGACATCGGAATCCGGCCAGATCTGAGCAAGAGCTAAGATCGACGGCAGAAGAAAGTCTGCTCAGATCCAATCAAATTCCGACGCCAATAGTGTCAGCGATGATCCCCTTGGATTTACTTTCCCCCTAAGATATTGTGCCGATCAGGTCGACGGTCGGAGGACTCCGGCGGTAAGCTAGGGTGATGAATGGGATACCGGAATAGGGAATTTTAGGGAGAGAGGATCCGATCTCATATAAAATATGAGAACTTGTTGAATTTTAATAATTTTATTGAAACAATACATTTCACACGAACCACTCTACATAACATCAGATATAAAACTATACTCTTCATCTAAAACAAATGACTGAAAATATGTATAAGAAATTTGACAAAAAATGGAGAAAATAATAAAATTTCCTTTTCAGTATATATCCCTTGCTCGAAGGACACCAATGTAGGAAGAAAATCATCCTAAAAGAATTTCTTAGGAGGACCCTTTGCAACAGGTGAGAACACAGTCATCCAGAAAGTTAGCAAGTTGAGAATTGTAAAGGGCTGGATTGTTTCTGAAGTGATCGACATGAGGCGATGTCAAGAAATCGCATGCCCTGACCTCTAGGCCAGCTCTCCTTTGTCTTTCTACGAAGGACTCGACCGACTTTGCAGGAATAACTTGGTCGGCCGAGCTGTATATGTACAATTGGGGGCACTTTGGTTGCTCTGAAGTTAGTATATCCAAGACAGCACACAGTCTCCTGCGAGAATTTCCAATTTCAGTTATTAACTGTTGTGGGGGTTAAGTTATTAATTGTTGTGGATGAATCTGAGTGAGATTCCTACCTGTTGATGGTAGATGAGTTCAACACGACTTTGAAGAACTTCTCCAAGACGAGTAATAAGGCACTCTCGATGACAGTCGGTTCGGGACTGGTAGTAAGATTACTACTAGACTCTATGATGTTTAACCCTGACACAGTTGGTCTTGTATCGCTCCTCCTTGTTGCTACACTTTGCTTTTTGAGAAGAGCAGCAGAAAAACCTGATGCCCAAACCTGCACACAGCATATGAAAGTTGACTTGAGTTTAGCTATCATATTCTGTGATCAAGTAATCTCGAAACTGCAACAATAACAGCTTCATAACATTTCAGAAAAGATCAAAAATATCCTTTAAATAGAGAAAGAATTATGAATATATAGATTAACGAGAACATCTTTGCTTTGTTTTTCCCTCTTCTGCTTTTGGCTCCCTATACCACTGTTTCTTCTCCTCTGTGTTCATATGTTTCTAGCTCTCAATTATTTTCTTTTCTTTCAATAAATAAGCAAACCATTAGTTATTGTTCTTATCAAAAAGGCAGAAGAAGAAGAGGAAAAAGATTCAGGTAAGTTGATAATCTGATCTGATACACTTTCTCTCATTCAAAGATTTGGGTTTAAACCTAATGTGCAGTTCAATCAAAATGATTTCTTTACCTGAGCATCAGGTGCTGCAACAGGAGCAGAGTCCACAATGCAACCTTTGATATTCCCAATTACAGAAGAATCCTGCTCCCTAAACTTCTCAAGTAAGACTCCATATCTGTCGAGAAATGGAAGTGTTAACTCAAATTCCCCAAGAACACAAGAGGGGAAAAGGGTAAAAGATAGGCAAGAAAGAAAACTCACGTCAACCATCCTGTGTTACTAAAAGTGTGGAAAACCAACTTCTTTCCCTTCTCTTCTGAGACCCAATCCACCAAATGCTCGGCCAATGCTTCAACATCCCTTTCAACCTTCCCACCGACCTTGTAGTTGATAACATCAGCCATGGGGAATGTAAAAGTCACAACATGGAACCCTCTGGAGGTGTACCAATCTGCATATCTCCTTAGATGCTTCTGCCTCGCTCCGAGCCACCCGAGCAATACCACAACGGTCTGAGACTTGGCAATGGAGCACTGGTCCATCCAGCTGATCCCATAAGCAGTGGGGTGAGGCAAATGCCACCGATACAACACATCAGATTGCGAAGATGCAATGGCTGGCGGGGATTCGACCTGTTTCTGAAGGCTACTCAGCTTGGCATACTGATAAGGAGCAAAGAGGGCAGCAGGGAAGGGAATGGGGAAAGGGGAAGATGCAAAGGTTGATTCAGACACATTAGACGAGGGCTTGTACTTGTTCGAAGCCAAAAATGAGCTTGGGAAAGGTGCGGCAGCAGCAGAAGCAACAGAGTAAAGCTGATTGGTTTGGAACGGGGAGGATCCATGCTCAGTGAGGGCGGACGAGACTGCTGTGACGGCGACTACGGCTACGGCGGAGAGGGGCCGGTAAAGAAGACCGGAGAAGGAAGCCATTGGAACTGATCAATGAAGGATTGCTCAACTTCTGGGCGTTGAAAGTATCAAAAAAAGAAGGTCTTTGAAGGATGAGGACGCAGCCAACGACTCAGCTACCTGTTGGAATTGAATTAAACACGATGAACATGGACAGAAGCGAAGTCAAACTGGAGAAAAATACAAAGAGAATAATTAATGTTTGGGCATTTGATTCATGGAGGTTGAAAAGATTGAACAGGGCGTTGTTGCCATGTAAAAAAATAATAGGGGTTTTAATCCAAGAAAAAGAAAGCAAATGTGATTCTTACTGAGAACTAGGGGCTTTTGAGGAAAGAAGAAGAGACGAAACGAGAAAGGGCTGGCTGTCAAAGAATTTTGTCGACGGCAACTCAAAAATCAAGTTGGCTTCTCGTTCTTCTCCTTTCTGGATTCCTCAGCTCGATTCGACCTGCAAAGAAACCATCTCAAATTAACCACGACGGTGATAACAAAAGAAAAGCCCTAGAAACGAAGCATCGGAGATTCTGAAGACGATTAACGTGTAATGAAGCATCGATCGACGAAGGAGAAATGCCAGATTGCTACAAATTTAAAAATCATTGCATTACCAAAAAAAAAAACTGAATCCTTCAAAGGAAAGAAACGATCAAAACAAGACGCAGAAAATCGCATTGCGCACCGAAATCACATGTTCCTTAAATATCCGAAACTTTTGAAGAATGATTGAAGAAGAAAAAATCGAACTTTTGATGAGAGAAAAGAACCTTGCTTTGAGTCGATGGAACAGAAGCGCCGAGAGGCGTATGAACAGGAAGTGGTGGCTCGATTTGCGGAAGAAGGCGAGATGAGAGGCGCAAAGCGACGAGAAAGAGAGGTCGTTGCGTCTCCGCGAATGTGGGTTCGCTGAAGGAATCTGGAATCCTTCTCCTTTGCCCAATACCTTCACCACCTCCGCGATCTCCACCCTACAAAACCAACGCGTCGTCTGTTCTGTTTTTTTGCTTTATTTATTTCCTTTAACAGGTGGTCGATTTTAGATCCCCCGCATGCCTTGTTTTCAAAAAAAAAATCTCGGAAAAAGAAAATGAACAAACATTTTATCAAGCGCCCCCATCAAAATTGATATTTACTGAAATTGAGGTTTAAAAATAACCTCATTATAAATTAGGCAAAAGTCAAAACAGCACTTTTTTTTAATCAGGGAAGGGTGTCCTTTTTTATTTTTATTTTTTTTTTCAAAGTAAGCTCCACCTCATCAACAACTCAGGTACATTTTCTACACTATCCTATATATTATTCTTATTATTATCTCTTATTTAAATTTTAAAAATATTTTAACTACATTTTTTTAATTGTTATAATATAAATTAAATTATATTCACTTATTATTCACATGTAACCATTATACAATTATAGCTGTTATAATTATTATACTAGTTATCAAATCATATTGACATATTTATCTAATATTTATATTATATTATAGCAATTAGAATTTTGTAACTATTAAATATGTGTATTAATTATATTTTGTAGCTTATTTAAGATTTAGATAAAAAAAATATAGATTAGAGATAATAATAGAAATAATATACCGAAAGTAATTGAATAATAGTATATGAGTGAGTTGCTTACACAAAGGACTTTTAATTTTTGCAAATACTAGTAAATCTTACTGACTAGAATTTTAACATTGGAAAATAAATTATAATACATATCATTTTAAATTATAATTAACTATTAATATAGAGGGATAATTTTACTTAAATATTTTTAATAATAAACTTAAAAGTATATTTTAGTCAGTCAAATTCTAATATTGTAAAATCCAAAAAACCAAAATATAGCAGCAGCTCAAAATTCTACCAAAATCGTCCTCGAATCGAGAAGCAGCGGCAATGACGGCGCTGACGAGGCACCCGATCGAAGGCAAAACTATCAAAGCCGTTCGATGTTAATCAGACGGACACAGAGAAAATTTAAAATCGGAGCGGTGGCAACTGACGCGGCCTGGATCTCGGTTCGATCTTAATCAGGCGGCTAAAATAGCAATCAGTTGCCCAGAGGAAATAATTTGGGTAAAAAATTGGCATTTTATCTAACAATAAAACTAGCATTTTATAAATAATTATGAAATGGATTGTGATGATCTAGGAGGATATTTCATAAGGACATTATCAACAATCAAACAGATGGTTGATGCTGAAATGAGTTCTGCTGCATGTCAAATATTGGATGGGGCATTTTCAACAAACATATAAAAAGGCTTTCTCCTCCTCGTCATGTGGCCGATAGAACAAACTGTGTCGACCGCCTAAACTTATTAATCACTCAATAACAATCTCAGGACCAATTTGGAGGATCTTGTCAGAGACTCATTCAATACAAGTATAATACAGTAGAAATACCACCAACAGAATACAATGCTGGTTGGTATTCATCTTCAAAATTAACACCTTGGGTGTGATTCACAGTTCTAGCAAACTGCACGGCACTCAGCTGCTTACTGCAGAGCACATGATGAGTACAAGAAGCAAGAAAAGCATGTCTGACAAAAAAAACAACTCCAGTAGCCCAGCCATTACCAATCATATCGTTTGGTGCCATTTTCTATCGACTTTTCTACTTGAAGCACAATGCAAATTATGCTACAGCATGCGCACTATTGATCAAACAAGTAAGCTCATGGCATTAACACAGCAGACAGACTACATGCACAGTATAGGACTATCAGAACACAAAGACTTCATCAATAAGCAGGCCTATATCAAACACTAAGCTAACAGTAAAACCAAAAGGAAAAAAAAACATTCTTCTTCCAGATCATGTCATTTGGCAGTTGAATCAGCTACATCAAACCAAGAACAAGTCCAACGTTCCAGGAAGACCTGTAGAACCAAAAGGAGGAAGACCCATAAAACTATCATGTGCTTGGTAATCGAAGAACGAGGACAGACAGGAGACAGAGAAGATTAATTGTCAGCGAGCGATGTTGATTCTGTCTGCTTAAAGTAGCAAAATCTCTAGCGGCGGGCAAAGGTAAAGGAGCACAGTGATTACCTGAGAAGTTGGACCTTTTGTCTCCTTCCGCCATTAGAAGGTTTCTCTGAGAGGGTTTTGAAGAGCAATGAAGAAGATAAAGATAAAGTTTGTGTTTTAAATTATTTATTCGTCGATCGATCTCCTAGGCCGTCACCGGCCATTAAGAAGCCGGATCTGCTCGCGGTTCTTTTTGATGAAATCATCGATTCGCCGGTTGAATTCGTCGGTGGCTGACGGCGAGGGAGCCGCCGCTGGTTGCTTTGCTTCTTCGTGGCGTGGCGTCGCTGGAGAGCGAGGCGTCTTCCCCGTGATCGCCTCGTTCGCTATCGCCGCCGCCTCGTAACCCTCTTCCACCTGTTTGACGCTGCTCTTGGACTCCTCTTCGACGCCCCTTTTGTTGATGACCGCCGATGAAACTACGCGCACCGCATCGGACTCCGTTGTGAGGCAAGACACATCCGATGGAGATCTTTCAGTGGGATCCGACGCGGCAACAGCAGCCGCCGAGGATGGAGTCGTCCCGAGGGGCGAGATGTCCGGTGAGGGTTTCACAGAAATCCCAGCGACGGGAGGAGATCCCAAAAATGTAGACTTTTTAGGGTTCCCGAAGTCCACTATCCTCGACTCCGCCGCCCAATGCTCTCGTGGTTGCTGCTTCTTGTCGGAGAGCTTCCAGATGACAAAGATGATGAGATGGACGGCGACGAAGAGATAAGGCGGGGCGAGCCAGGAACGGAGTGCGGCCCGGTAGCCAGGGAAAGCAACGGCCAGAGCCTCGGCGGCGGCGGGAACAGCCACTCTAGTAGCGGCGCCGACGGAAAGGATGCAGAGGAATAAAAATCCCAACTTTGATGCCCCAATCAGGGTCTCGCATCCCCTGGTCCGGGAACTCGATCCCGAATTCGCCATTTCCGGCGAAAAACTAACCTTCACCAGAAACAACGAAACCGACGAACCCAAAGTATCAAGATCCAGAAAAAGAAACCAACAATTCTATACCAAATCTAAGGCATCGCCGTTGGTGCAATAAATCGGAAACTAAATACCGCTTTTGGCAATTCTCATGCTCAAAGCGAGAGAGAGAGAGAGCGAGAGACAGTGGAGAGAAAGCGGTCGCTTGAATTCGAAGCAGCGTTCGTTTATTTATCGCGAAGTGGAGTAGAGAGGCTTTTAAAGGAAATTTTAAAGGGTGAAATGATTGAAAATTTAAAACTTATGGATGGTATTTAAATAACTGCAACACTTTAAAGGGCGCTCTGAGGATACAGTTAATTATGAGCGGTGAGATGAAATTTAAATGTTAATAAATGGGATAAATTTATGGTGAAGTAAATGATGAGAATCTTTAAGTTAAAGTTAGTAATTAGGCTATTAAATTTAAGCCTAAAGTCTTCCAAAATAAATAATTGAGCTGTGACAAGGAAAGAATTAGATGCTAAATTTGTAAAAAAGAAAATTTATTTGGACTAAAGTGACTAAATAAATAAAAATTTTAAAGACAGATTCCAAATGCAGTTATGCCCTTACTTTACGGAGAGGAATTTAGTGTCTTCACCAAGACACACCCCGGCAAAGAGTTGTCGTTTTTTAGGTGAGACCAAAGAGCGTCTTCAACGGAAAGAGGCTATAAACCTGTTTCGTGTCTCGGCATGCTTACGAATCAGAATCCGATTGTTGTGGCACACGTACGAACTTCCACGTGTTTTATTAAATTTTAAAATAAAATTATTTATTAACCTTAATTATAGTTTTAATTATAAATAGTTTATTTATAGAAATTTATAATATTATAAATGTGTCATTTATTAACAAACACCGTAATGATATGGGCCTAGGTTCTCTCATGTATTACGATATGTAATAATAATTAGTAGTTATTTATAATTTATTTTTTTTATTGACCTATGAATAAATTAACGGGGACACGGAGATGAGTGAAATACTTTTTGTCAAATGAGTTAAGGGAACATTTTTTTTTAGTCTAGGGAAAAAAAAGAAAATACCTCATTTCTTGTTCATTATCTTTGAAATTTAAGTTAGATAGAATAATCTATAAGGTAATTATACTTCTCAAGGAAGCTATTTAACTAATACAATTATAAGAAATTTCCTATTTAACTATATAATAATTACAAAACATTTATCTCAATAATGGTAATAAATACTCATTTTCTCAAGTGTTATGAACATAATTACTTAACATAATTAGGGCATTCACATTGATGTTAATATGTAAGTAATTATAACATTCAAATGATGTTACAACTAATATAAGTGAGTGATATAACACGAACATATTAATTGTTGGTTGATTCAACACTAATAATCAAACTAAAGTTTTGATCAATGATAAAAGGTTAAAGTTAGATTGATCTTTTCTAATACTTGGACTAAATGTGCAGACTGGATGACTTAACAGGTCTAGAGGACTAATTACCATACTGATATCCAGTTGGGTTAGGAGGATCAGATAACTAGTATTAAGCACAGATAGGTCAGAGAGGATTTCATATCTGACAAGAAGTCCAGTTGGGTCAACAAAATATGACAATTGGTTGAAGTCCAGATAGAGAATTTTGTAGGAAAATGTGGTGGGTCAAATGTTGAGTCGAGTGATTCTGCAAATGGGAAGTTAGGTCGACAAATAGAGAAAAGAGATCTGTAAGTCCCGATGGGCCAGCTAGAGAGGGTGAATAGCCTGCAAAATGAAGTTCTTCTCTTACTTTTAAACTTAGAAAGGAACACACATTAATTATAATAAGTAAAATAAATACATAAAAGAAATAAGAGACACACGAATTTACTTGGTTACAACTGGAGAGATTATTAATCCAAAGCAATTGAAAAGCTCCACTAGAAGATCTCCTTTGACGGAAGCGGAATGGCCTCTTACAAGCATTGAAAGTGTAGACTTTAAGAACAGAAAGAATTCGAGTACAAAATGTGTATTTTTTTTATTTCGAGAATCAGAGCTCTATTTATAGCTCATTGGCTGAAACTAGTCATTTGCTGACTTGGCACATTCCGAGCGCCTGGATATGGTCGTTTCGATCCACTCTACAATGACTCTTCATCAACGAAGTTACCGCTTTCCGGGCATCTGGACACTATCCGGGCGCTTGGAATCGGCTGTCGTGGACTCTAGTACTGATTATCTTCGCAGGTCACTGATGTGGCCGGGACATCCTAAGTGCCTGGACCTGGTCCTAGCCCCTAGAGTCCAGGCACATGGACACGGTCAACTCAGGTTAACTTGTTCGGCTGCTCGGTAATTTTCCAGCCGTCCAAAGTTAAGCTCACTTGAATCCAGCTCCACCTTCTCCTTGAGTAGTTTTCCTCTCAGGCTTCTCTTCCCTCGGAAGCATCACACGCATCCTTCTCATCTACGCAGTGTACTCTTCCACAGTTCCTCGTCCCTCGGATACACCAAGCCCTTCGACTCGCTTCTCGTATTATCCTGCTTACTCGTTACGTCTTTGACTCGACTTCTTGTGCTCCTAAGTGTTAGGACTGGTGGCGACCGGCTAGAGGAGTGTTAATAGCCCTACAAAATAAAATTAACCTTTCTCGGACATTATAACTTAATTAAACACTTGCATAAAAATTAAGTACTAATTACAAAAAGGAAGAGGCACGAAGAGTTTTACTTGGTTACAACCAGGGAGGTTGTTAATCCAAGGAAGTTAAAAAGTGCACTAAATTCTTCTTCAGACGGAGAAACCTTTTTACAATAATTAAAGCACTCAAAAAGCAAAGCTAGATAGAAGAAGTTGTTTACAAGTGCTCTATTTTAGCTTCTGGGACCAGGCTATATTTATAGCTCTAGTCGGGGCACCTGGAAGGGTTCCAGACGCTTGGAGGTGGATAAAACTTTATCCGCATTGTAATGGATCACGTTTGACGTGATCCGGATAAAAATCCAGGTCTGGGCACCCTAAAGGGTTCCGGGCACCCTAAAGGGTTCCGGGCACCCTGAGTCCGATGAGTTCGGGCACCCGGACCAAGAAAGTCAATATCATGTTGACTTTCAGCCCCCGTCTTCTGCTCCAGTTCCGCTCACCTTGGTCCGGGTCTTCCGCTCCAGCTCCGCTCGCTTGGGTGATCTCGGCCATCCGGAATAGGGCTCACCCAAACTCAACTTCCGACATTCTCGAGCAATCCTCCGCTCCGGCTTCTCGTCCCTCGGAAACATCGCACGCCTCCTTCTCGTCCACCCGCGTACTCTTTCGCAGCACCTCGTCTCTCGTACGCATCGAGCCCGTCGACTCTCTCCTGTGTCGTCCTTCTCGCTAACTACGTCTTTCACTCGACTTCCTATCCTCCTAAGTTTCTGGACACTTAGGGTTAAAACCAACAAGATCTAACCTGATTTGGTTGATCACATCAAAACTATCTTGGGGTACTAACAATCCCCCCTTTTGATGTGAGCAACCCAAGTTAAGTTAGAATAAACCAACTTTAAAGAAAGATAATTCCAAGGTAATAAAATGCAAAAAATTAAAAAAATATCTCCCTCTAGACTTAATCTTCACTTCTCCCCCTTTGATCACATAAAAATGAGGTACTTCAAAATAATTTTGGAAAATCTTAAACAAGAGTCTAAGGAAAAAATATATGCAAGTTTAAGTTTAACAAAAAAAAAACTTTAATCTTTAACAAAATAAAAGTTGGCTAAAAAAATTTGAAAAATTTTCTAACTTTTAATATTTTAAAAGAAATCATTTATAAATAATTTCAAAAAAAATTTGCCAAACGTTTAAAGCATTATAATTCAATAGTTAATAGTTAGTCAATTAAACATTTATTGCAGTAATTGACTTCCAAGCTATAGCAAGACACTATGCCTTCTTGGTTATTGGAACTTAAAAAAATTAAATATTTAATTTTCTCTCTGAAAGTCCTAAGTCCAATTTTAATTTATGCAATAATTTAGAACCCAGTATAGGTTCCTTCTAATTGGGTTAATCATAAATTTCTTAGGAATATATTTTGTTGATAGTTTTCTGATTTGACCCCTATGATATCTAATGATCCTGTCCGCACGCTGAATCAATGGGCGCTAGGCACGTGACACTCTCCGAAGTGCTAAAGTAGATCTCCGACCAGTCGTGTGGACCTCCGGCGAACCTGCAAAGAAGTCGGGCCGGGAAGGGGTTTCCAGTGACGACCCTCCGACGCTCAAGTCAGGCAAGAGGAAACTAAGAAGTGGCTTCGAATGTATCAGATCGCGTACCTTCGGCGAAGTATGAAGGCTCTTATATAGAGCTGTGGGGAGGCTCGTGCACACCTACCGAGGTGTACACGTGTCCTGGTACCATACCTTAGCATGGGCTTGTCAGAGGAACATGCCTGACACCATACTATACAATCTGATCACCTCTTTGATGGGACAGCAGATCCTTCCGTCGTACTATTCTATGTATGGCCTGGCCGTTGAACATACCTGCTGTCAGAAAATGATGTTCCCTAATGTCCCCTTGCCCTTGTCTTCTTTTTCCTGACGCCAATCGTCCAAGCTCTCGGTCATCTATAATCGTCCGACCGGGCCTAAGTATAGGTCCGACCGGGTGCTTGGCTAAGACGGCTTCCACAGTCTGGATGTTTTACGCTTTGGCCGAGCGGGTAGCCCGCTCGGCCAGGCGACCCTGTTCCCATGAGCGTCGGAACCTCGAGTCCTCGCCGGGTAGTCTTTGATTCCGCTAGGATCTCACTCGTCCGGTCGGCATCCCCTTCTCCGGTCGGCCGTTTGACCTTTGACCTCCACGTGGCGTTGACTTCCCTCAAAGGGGGTCCCCCGTCGTTACCGCCGGATCACTCTACTGACTGGACCATCAGTTTCGCCGAGCAGCGTCCATAAGCAACTATCCTCCGCTCAGCCCCCACGGGAGCAGCCAAAACGCCAGTCAACGCCAACCCTCCTCGGTATCTCTTCGAAGTTTTCGCCAATCTTCATCATTAAGGTCGAGCACGTGCTCTGTGCCTCGTTAAGGCGCTCCTTAAATGCTCCCCTGTGATGGAATGCCACGTGGCCTTGCTAACGTCATCGTACGGCGGCGGCGCCGCGGGTGACGAGACCGAGACGGTTCGAAATGGACGGTGCGATGCGTGCTCCGATTCTCGCGACCTGGATCCGACGGTGAAGGCCGCTCGGGTTCAACCCTATAAAGGCTTCTCTTCTTTCCTTCGCCTCACTTCTGCTGTCGCGTGCTTACCGCTGCTTCTCGCGTTCCAGATTTCCGGCGATCTTGCTCTTCTATTTTCGGCGATCTCCGGTGCGCTTCCCTCGATCCTCCTCTTCGTTGTAAGGTTCTCCTTCTTTCTCTCTTTGGTTCTTGTGTTTTCTTTGCATTTCTTTCCCGAGTTTCGATCCTCGGGGCATCGTTTCGTTTGCTGTCTTATTTCTCCTATCCTCTACCTTTCTTTGCCTTTTTTGATTTCGTCCGCTCGGACAATGGCTAGCTCCTCCCAGCCACAAGACCAAGCCCTCGGCCCATGGTATACCACCATGGAGTCGCGCTTCGATCGGCGCGACGCCGATACTCTGATTAATAATTTTGACATCCCTTTCGACCTCGAAATTATCCTACCCACTCCTTCTGCTCGGCCACACAAACCGTCGCGCGGAGCCTTTTGTGATTTCCGCGACCAGTTCACTGCCGGTCTGCGACTTCCAATTCATCCCTTTATCATTGATGTTTGCAATTTCTTCGGCATTCCGCTCGGAAGCCTAGTTACCAACACTTTCCGTCTTCTATGCGGCGTTGTCGTCTTATTCAAAATCCATAACATTCCCCTCCGACCGGAGGATTTCTACTATTTCTACTACCCTAAACAGTCTGAGCCGGGCACTTACATGTTCCAGGTTCGGCCCGGTTTAGTTTTTTTTCAATAAACTACCTTCTTCCAATAAACATTGGAAAGAATTTTACTTTTATATTTGCCTTCCCGAGCGGGCTCCCTTCCGAACCCAATGACAGACCGTACCGCCAATCTCCCCTGAGCTCAAAAGGTTCAAGACCAGACCAGACTACCTTCATGCTGCCAACATGCTAGCCGGTCTGAGGGTCGACATCAACAAGTTCTTACCAGAAGGGGTGATGTACATATTCGGCCTGAGTCCGATCAGGACCCCCCTCTCGAGCGGCTTCGGTAAGAATCTTACTTGTACATTTGCCTTGATTGATAACTGATTTTCTTCTTTTTCCTTTGCAGCGAACATTGTCATGGAGTCGGTGATGGCTGGCATTTTGAAAAGGAAGGCGGCGGCGCTCGAGGCCGCGGCGGCGCTCGAGGCCGCGGCGGCGCTCGAGGCCGCGGCGGCCAAAGAGATGGAGACGCTTGGCATCCAGCCGGTCGGCTCAAATGAAGGAGAGAGCGAGACAAATGCTGGGGATTCGGCCGCTCAGGCTTCTCTCCCAGAGCCAGCGGCTGGCGCAACTGCTAGTCGAGAGCCTTCCGTCCGGGATGAAGGCTCGGCTCAAGAGGAGGAGCGCCCCCTCCGTCAAAAGAGGCGCCGCACGGAGACACCACTCCGCTCGACTACATCTGCGGTCCATCCATCCGAGCGGTGTTGGTTGCTACTCGGAAAGCCTAGAGGTTCCACTGTACAAAAATTTTGTACAAAGGTCTGAACCTTTTCCTAGCTACCATGTGTTCTTTTAAATTAAATTTTGGATCGCCTGCGGAACTTAACACGTTTGATCCAAAACTTAATCTATTTGTTCTTTTAGGTTTTGACTTGGATCTCCTGCGGAACTTAACACGTTCGACCCAAATCACCTTAAGTTATTAATTCCATTAAATATTAATTTCCATAATTGGTTCCCAGTACTGACGTGGCGAGGCACATGGCCTTCTTGGATATGGGAGCAACCACCACCGACTAGACAAAACCTTTTATAGAAATCTAATATTTAATTTCCTAAAATAACTTTAGGTTAACCGAAAAGAACAATCAAATCACAAGGAAAAATAAAACAAAAGAACACAACTTCGAAAAACATATTCGAAATACTAGAATCGTAAGCCTCTTGTATTTGGTATTATTTCCAAAAATAACTAGTATGATGCGGAAAGAAAAAATACTAGTTATACCTTTTAGAAAGACCTCTTGATCTTCTACCGTATTCCTCTTCTAACCTTGGACGTTGTGTGGGCAACGATCTTCCGAGATGAGAATCCACCAAAGCACCTTCTTCTCCTTTCTTCAAGTTTCGGCCAAGCACAAAGCTTCCAAAAGATGAAGATCTTTTTCCACCAACCAAGCTCCAAGGGATACAAGCTTTCTCTCCTTCTTCTTCTTCTTCTCCAAGTAGTATCCGGCCACCACAAGAGCTCCAAGCAAATAGAGAAGGTTCGGCCACCACCAAGAGGAAGAGAGGAAGAGGGGTTGGCCGGCCACAACACTAAGGAAAAGAGGGAGAGAAATAATAGAGGTTGTTCTCTATGAAGCCTTCTCTACCCTCTCTTTTATAATCCTTGGTCTTGACAAATAAGGAAATTTAATTTAAAACTTCCTTAATTCTTTTGCCATGAAAAGGAAAAATTTATTTAATTAAAAATAATTTTCCTTTTCTCAATTTACATGGCCGGCCACCATCAAGCTATAAACAAGGAGAGTTTTAATTAATTAAAACTTCCTAATTTGTCTCCAGAAATTTATAAAATTTCTCCAATAATTTAATCCCTTCATGATTGGTTTATAAAAAGGAAATTTAATAAATTAAAATCTTTCTTTTAAACATGTGGATAAAAAGAAAGTTATCTCTAAAAATTAAAATCTCTTTTAATTTACAAATAAGGAAAGATATCAAATCTTTTCTCAATCTTTTGTAGAAACTAATAAAAGAGAATTATTAATTTTTAAACTTTCTTTTAAATCATGAACATGGTTAAAAAGGAAAGTTTTCTTAAAATTTAAAATCCTCCTTTAATCAACAAATAAGGAAAGATTTCAAATTTTAAACTCTCTTTTAAACATGTAGATGATTTACAAATAAGGAAAGTTTTTACCAAAAATTAAAACCATCCTTTTAATCTACAAATAAGGAAAGAGATTAATCTCTTCTCTTAATCTTTTGTAGAAAGCTATAAAAGGAAATTTTTAATTTTTAAACTCTCTTTTAAAACCATGATATCCACATAAGAAATAATTTTAATAAAAATCCTTTTTAATATTCTAGTGGTCGGCCACCTAAGCTTGGGACCCAAGCTTTGGCCGGCCACCTACATGACTCATCCACTTGGTCTTGGCCGGCCCTAGCTTGGGTTCCAAGCTAGCTTGGCCGGCCCCATTGGATGGGTAAGAAGGTGGGTATGTGGTGGGTATAAATCTCTATATACTAGAGGCTACGATAGGGACCGAGAGGAGGAATTGGTTTTGGTCTCCCGATGAAATTAAGCATCCCGTGTTCGCCCCGAACACACAACTTAATTTCATCAATAATAATTCATTCCACTAAAGAACTATTATTGAACTACCGCACTAATCCCAAATTACATTTTGGGCTCCTTCTTATTATGAGTGTGTTAGTCTCCCTGTGTTTAAGATAACAAATGTCCACTAATTAAGTAAGTTACTGACAACTCACTTAATTAATATCTAGCTCCAAGAGTAGTACCACTCAACTTCATCGTCATGTCGGACTAAGTCCACCTGCAGGGTTTAACATGACAATCCTTATGAGCTCCTCTTGGGGACATTCTCAACCTAGATCACTAGGACACGCTTCCTTCTATAATCAACAACACACACTATAAGTGATATCATTTCCCAACTTATCGGGCTTATTGATTCATCGAACTAAATCTCACCCATTGATAAATTAAAGAAATAAATATCAAATATATGTGCTTGTTATTATATTAGGATTAAGAGCACACACTTCCATAATAACTGAGGTCTTTGTTTCTTTATAAAGTCAGTATAAAAGAAACGACCTCTAATGGTCCTACTCAATACACTCTAAGTGTACTAGTGTAATTATATAGTTAAGATAAACTAATACCTAATTACACTACGACCTTCCAATGGTTTGTTCCTTTCCATTATAGTCATGAGCTACTGTTTATAATTTATAAGGTACTAATAACATGATCCTCTGTGTGTGACACCACACACCATGTTATCTACAATATAAATTAATTGAACAACTTCATTTATCATAAATGTAGACATTTGACCAATGTGATTCTTATTTCTAGATAAATGTTTATACCAAAAGCTAGGCTTTTAGTATACACTCTAACAATCTCCCACTTATACTAAAAGACTAAGCTGCCATATCTGCTGCCATACATCTGATTTCCAACCCTTCAACATGTCCATCAAAAGCTCTCGCCTTAAGGACCTTAGTAAAAAGATCTATAGGTCATCATCTGATGCATTCTAGGCAGCAACAACTTCTCCTCGTTTATACGATTTCTCGTATTGGGTGGTACTTGCGTTCTATTGTGTTTACTTGCCTTTATAGACTTATGGTTTCTTCGAGTTTGCTACTGCACCAATATTATTACAATAAATTGTAATAATCTTTGGACAAACCAGAAATCATATCTAAGTCTATCTTGAGGTTATTGAGTCATTCAGCTTTTATGGCTACCTCAGAGGCTTGCCATATACTAAACTTCTATGGTGGAGTCCAGAAAAACACCTATGCTTATCATTCTTCCATAGTTATGACTTTACCTCCTAAAGTAAACACAAAACCCCGAGGTTGACTTATTATTGTCCCTATCCGATTGGAAGTCAAAATCCATGCAACCCACAAGGACCAAATTAACTGCCTTGTAAGCTAGCATATAATCTCTAGTGCATCTAAGGTACTTCAATATATGCTTTACTGCAGTCCACTGTCCTTGTCCAGAGTTACTTTGATATCTGCCAACTATGCCCTTGGCAAAACAGATTTCTTATCTCGTGCATTACATTCATTAGGCTTCCGACAGCCGAAGCATAAAGAACTGCCTTTATTTCCTTTATCTCCTTTAATGTCTACAGAGACATATCTTTAGATAAAGTTACTCCATCCTGAAAAGGTAAGAAACCTTTCTTGAGTTTTGCATGCTTTAAAACGAGCAAGGATTTTTCCGATGTATGAAGCTTGGGATAAGTAAAATATTCTTTTCTTGCGATCCCTTATTACTTTGATCTCAAGAATATATACATTCTCCCAAGTCCTTTATATCTAATTGTTTGGACAACCATACCCTTACTTCTGACAACATTTTGATATTATTTCCAACTACCAAAAATGTTATCTACGTATAGTACAAGAAATACCACCACGCTTCCATCACACCTTTTGTATACACAAGACTTATCCGGTTACTAAATAAATCCATAGGTCTGAATTACTTTGATAAACCGGATGTTCCAAGACCTTGAAGCTTTGCCTCAGTCCATAGACTGATTGAGCTTTACACAAGATGCTCTTAGCCCTTTGCAATGAACCCTTCTGGTTGCTTTATATGGATGCTTTCTTCAAGACTTCCATTAAGGAATGCTGTCTTGACATCCACTTGCCAAATAGATAAAAGAATCCGGATAGACTTAAGCATGGCTACCAGTGAAAAAAGTTTCCTTTTTCATCAAGCCTTGCTTTGAAGGTTTCAACCTTCCTGTCTATCCCTCTTTTCCTATTATAGACCTTTTACACCCAAAGGCTTTTACACCACTTGGTGGTTCTACAAGCTTCCAGATTTTATTAGAATACATATATTCTAATTCTATTATTCATTACTCTTTGCCAAGATGCTGCATATTTATCTTGGAGTGCTTCTTCATATGTCCGGAGATCAAGTTTATGTCCTTCAGGGATCGAGTCCAAAAACTCTCCCAAAACATGAACCTATTTAGGTTGCCTAACAACCCTCCCACTATGACAAGACACTTTATACAATTGTGTATCATTTGTGATACGTGTTGCAGTTTTCTTGTGGTATCTCATCTTGTACAGTTGGTACTAGGTTAGACATGTCCTTTATTATTTCCTTAAGAACAAATTTACTTATGAGCACGTGGTTCATTATATAGTCCTTTTCTAAAAATCAGTCATTGATGCTAACAATGACCTTCTGATTTTTAAGACTATAAACCTACTTTTGTTTATCTAGGATAACTTACAAACAAGTGAACTCCTATCCAACTTATCATTGTCTCTCTTTAACATATGTGCTGGATTACCCGAATCCGAATATGCTTCAAAATAGGTTTTCACCTATTCAACAATTCTATATGAGTAGAGAGTTCTAACTTGGAAGGTACTATGTTCACTTTCGCTTTCGAGTTTATCCTTAAAATAAATTTGGTAATTTTCAATAACTCATCATCTATCTAATTATTCCATAAGAGTCCTTTACCTTCTTTCTACTACACCATTCATTGGGGTGTACCAGATGCAGTTAGTTGGGATCCAACTTCTGATAAGTGACTCCTAAAATCTCTCAAGAGGTACTTGCCACTACGATCTTCCATAGTGACTTTTTACTTTAACATTTCTCCGCATCAACCTTGTACTCTTTGAACTAATCAAAGTACTTAGTCTTGCGGTACATTAAGTAAATTTATTTGTATCTTGAATAGTTGTCTATTAAATAGACAAAATATTCAATACTACCTCTTGTCTGGATAGTCATAGGATCACACAAATCAGAATGAACCGTTTTCAACATATCTTTGACTCCATACCCCTTGGACTTAAAAGCTTCTTGGTTATTTTCCTTCCAAGTAAGACTCGTAGGTTGGAAAGATTTCCACTACCAATGAACCCAAAAGTTCATCAGCTACCAATGAATCCTACTCAAGTATAACCCAGCTTTAGATGCCAAAGATATAATTGGTTCATTTCCGAAGGTTACTTTCTCTTAAATTAGAAGATGTGTTACTTATTTCCATTTGTTGCATCGTGAGAGTTTATTGGATTATAAATTGTCAACCATCATACCAGAATAGATAACTTCCCTATTTTTCTTGATAACAACTTTGTTATCAAAATAGACACAATATCTATAATAGTTTAGAAACTGAAATCAGGTTCTTTCTAAACTTGGTACGTAAAGACAATTACTTAAAATCCATATTTTATTCTTATCAAAGGATAAACATCTCCCACTGCAACATCTACCACTTTTACAGTATTGGCCTTGTGGACGGTGATTTACCTTTCATTTAGTTGTCGGGTTTCCTGGAACCCTGCAATGAATTGCAGACATGATTAATGGCATCTTGTATCTACACTCCAGGTTCTGGTAGATAACACCACTAGGCATGTTTCAACTAATGAATTAAATACACCTAAATTGTTCTTAGTTCTATGAAGACAGTCTACCTTAATGTCCAAGTCCTATTTCCAATCATTACAATTGGGACTACTAAGTCTTTTTCTATAGTATGACTACTAGGGATTGACAAATATCCTAAGAATCACAAAAATATTTGGTCAATATCAACTCCTTAAAATCTCCATGAATTTTGTGTATACAAAATCGAAGAAGAGATTTTATTCATTAATTTTATTATCTCGTCAACTTTACTTTATGACGAATAAAATTAATAGTTGATCTGTCTTTGATCAAATATTTGGTCAAAACTCTTTGAATTTAAAATAACATTGATTCCTCAAACAATATTATTTAAATTCACCAACACATCAAACACCATGAATTTTGCATGCCACGTTAGTGTGGACGTATACAAATTCATCATTTGTAAGAGAAGGGTTTTACCCATTGACTATCTTGTCAATATAACTTTTTGACAAATAAAATTACCTCAAACACCATGAATCTTGTATGCCACGTTAGTGTGGACGTATACAAATTCAAACATTTGTAAGAGGGGTTTATTAATTTTATTATATTGCCAATCTAGTTTTATGACAAATCAATAGTTGGTTTCCCTTTGGTCACACAAGTGATAGTAGTGACTCCGTTGGGGAGGATACTATTAAATGTGTCTAAGTGTATACCATTACTTAACACTAAGTCCATTAATAAGATTATGCCCCTTCCGTTGGGGAAGATCACACGCTCTTAATTAACTTCCTATAGTCATCCAAAATGAAAGTCTGCATTCTAGTGATCCACAAACAAGCTCATCCGCATGGAGGAAGGCACTCAGAGCCAACGCAAGCTTGTTTGCATCACTTACAAACCAAGAATGGAGACCATGGGATTTACTTAAAAATCTCTCCCACTTAGTTATTTATAAATGAGGAATTTTAACTATGCTAGCCTACTAAATATGTAAACCAACATGCACACAATGACAATATAAAAGCAATAAATAGAAAATCTAATTTTCAACTATTATGGCTTTTATCTCTAGTTGTCCTCCGTGTGTTGTCATCCCAAGTTGCCGCCATATTTGGCCACCGCCACCGGGTCTAGCTGTCCATCTTGCTCCTAGTTCCACTGCGCCTCTGGTCCTTAGAAGGTTCCACGCTTTGCAAGATTCGATCCATGACATAAATAGAATTTTACATTTTGATCCTATATTCCATAAAAGGAATGTACATGTATCTAGATCAAAACCTAATAAAACTAAATACATCTCCTCCTGTATTTTATAATACAATCATGCACACACATATAAATGCCCTTGACATGTCCAAGGGTCCAATCACACATAATAACTAAAAGTCATAATAGTTGGATCCTACATCCACAAAGTTAGCACATCCTACTATTATCCCGCCTAAATTATGTATGACATGTGCATAATTAAACTAATACCAAATACACAGAGGCAAAACCCTAGCTCGATACCAATTGTTGGTTGCTACTGAAAGCCTAGAGGTTCCACTGTACAAAAATTTTGTACAAAGGTCTGAACCTTTTCCTAGCTACCATGTGTTCTTTAAATTAAATTTTGGATCGCCTGCGGAACTTAACACGTTTGATCCAAAACTTAATCTATTTGTTCTTTTAGGTTTTGACTTGGATCTCCTGAGAACTTAACACGTTCGACCCAAATCACCTTAAGTTATTAATTCCATTAAATATTAATTTCCATAATTGGTTTCCAAGATCGACGTGGCGAGGCACATGGCCTTCTTGGATATGGGAGCAACCACCACCGACTAGACAAAACCTTTTATAGAAATCTAATATTTAATTTCCTAAAATAACTTTAGGTTAACCGAAAAGAACAATCAAATCACAAGGAAAAATAAAACAAAAGAACACAACTTCGAAAAACATATTCGAAATACTAGAATCGTAAGCCTCTTGTATTTGGTATTATTTCCAAAAATAACTAGTATGATGCGGAAAGAAAAATACTAGTTATACCTTTTAGAAAGACCTCTTGATCTTCTACCGTATTCCTCTTCTAACCTCGGACGTTGTGTGGGCAACGATCTTCCGAGATGAGAATCCACCAAAGCACCTTCTTCTCCTTTTCTTCAAGTTTCGGCCAAGCACAAAGCTTCCAAAAGATGAAGATCTTTTTCCACCAACCAAGCTCCAAGGGATACAAGCTTTCTCTCCTTCTTCTTCTTCTTCTCCAAGTAGTATCTGACCACCACAAGAGCTCCAAGCAAATAGAGAAGGTTCGGCCACCACCAAGAGGAAGAGAGGAAGAGGGGTTGGCCGGCCACAACACCAAGGAAAAGAGGGAGAGAAATAATAGAGGTTGTTCTCTATGAAGCCTTCTCTACCCCCTCTTTTATAATCCTTGGTCTTGGCAAATAAGGAAATTTAATTAAAAACTTCCTTAATTCTTTTGCCATGAAAAGGAAAAATTTATTTAATTAAAAACAATTTTCCTTTTCTCAATTTACATGGCCGGCCACCATCAAGCTATAAACAAGGAGAGTTTTAATTAATTAAAACTTCCTAATTTGTCTCCAGAAATTTATAAAAATTCTCCAATAATTTAATCCCTTCATGATTGGTTTATAAAAAGGAAATTTAATAAATTAAAATCTTTCTTTTAAACATGTGGATAAAAAGAAAGTTATCTCTAAAAATTAAAATCTCTTTTAATCTACAAATAAGGAAAGATATTAAATCTTTTCTCAACCTTTTGTAGAAACTAATAAAAGATAATTATTAATTTTTAAACTTTCTTTTAAATCATGAACATGGTTAAAAAGGAAAGTTTTCTTAAAATTTAAAATCCTCCTTTAATAAACAAATAAGGAAAGATTTCAAATTTTAAACTCTCTTTTAAACATGTAGATGATTTACAAATAAGGAAAGTTTTTACCAAAAATTAAAACCATCCTTTTAATCTACAAATAAGGAAAGAGATTAATCTCTTCTCTTAATCTTTTGTAGAAAGTTATAAAAGGAAATTTTTAATTTTTAAACTCTCTTTTAAAATCATGATATCCACATAAGAAATAATTTTAATAAAAATCCTTTTAATATTCTAGTGGTCGGCCACCTAAGCTTGGGACCCAAGCTTTGGCCGGCCACCTACATGACTCATCCACTTGGTCTTGGCCGGCCCTAGCTTGGGTTCCAAGCTAGCTTGGCCGGCCCCATTGGATGGGTAAGAAGGTGGGTATGTGGTGGGTATAAATCTCTATATACTAGAGGCTACGATAGGGACCGAGAGGAGGAATTGGTTTTGGTCTCCGATGAAATTAAGCATCCGTTCGCCCTAACACACAACTTAATTTCATCAATAATAATTCATTCCACTAAAGAACTATTATTGAACTACCGCACTAATCCCAAATTACATTTTGGGCTCCTTCTTATTATGAGTGTGTTAGTCTCCCTGTGTTTAAGATAACAAATGTCCACTAATTAAGTAAGTTACTGACAACTCACTTAATTAATATCTAGCTCCAAGAGTAGTACCACTCAACTTCATCGTCATGTCGGACTAAGTCCACCTGCAGGGTTTAACATGACAATCCTTATGAGCTCCTCTTGGGGACATTCTCAACCTAGATCACTAGGACACAGTTTCCTTCTATAATCAACAACACACACTATAAGTGATATCATTTCCCAACTTATCGGGCTTATTGATTCATCGAACTAAATCTCACCCATTGATAAATTAAAGAAATAAATATCAAATATATGTGCTTGTTATTATATTAGGATTAAGAGCACACACTTCCATAATAACTGAGGTCTTTGTTTCTTTATAAAGTCAGTATAAAAGAAACGACCTCTAATGGTCCTACTCAATACACTCTAAGTGTACTAGCGTAATTATATAGTTAAGATAAAATAATACCTAATTACACTACGACCTTCCAATGGTTTGTTCCTTTCCATTATGGTCGTGAGCTACTGTTTATAATTTATAAGGTACTGATAACATGATCCTCTGTGTGTGACACCACACACCATGTTATCTACAATATAAATTAATTGAACAACTTCATTTATCATAAATGTAGACATTTGACCAATGTGATTCTTATTTCTAGATAAATATTTATACCAAAAGCTAGGCTTTTAGTATACACTCTAACAAGCGGACCACCGCTGATTCTCGAGGCAAAGCTCCAGCGGTAGAGGCGATATCCTCCGATCGGACCCCATCGCAATTGGGCGCGTCGGCGGACCTTCTTGAGGCCGTTCCAGTCAGCGTCCTTCCGCCCGCTCCCGGCCAAGTCCAGCGTTCAATAATTTTGTCCCAGTTCTCTGCGCCGACTTCCGATCCTTCTCCGGCTTCCGCCCATACGACCCCCAGTAGGCGCCGCACCGTCAGGGTCTCACTTCACCTCCCAACTGAAGAACTGATGCCCGAGGCCGATCGACCAACCGCGCCCGAGCACACGATCACCTTGAAGGGGCCCCTAGTCGAAATGTGGGCCGACGCTCGGGCCCGCGTCGCTATGATTCCGCTGAGGAACCTGGCCAATAGCCACATGCAGCAGGCCACCGGGGTAAGTGCATTTTCTTCCGAAGTTTTTATGCATTCTTTCCGATCGGCTATTAATGAATTTGTTAATTGTAGAGATGGGTAGAGGAGATTGCTGTCTCCAATCCTCTAGCGATGGTAGACGAAGAATTGAGAAGGCTGAAAGCTCCGGGCAGACCGTCCGGCTCCCAAGGCCCTTCCTATGCCGAGCTACAGAAAGAGCTCAAAAAGGCCCAAGACTTGCTGGCAGCCGAGCAGAAGAAGACGGCCGATCAGGCTCACAATCTGGCCGAACTTGATCGCTTGAACAAATCACTGGATCGCAAGATAAGCCTGGCCACCGAGCGGAAGAAAACGGCTATCTCCGATCTGGAGAAGAAGAACGTAGAGGCTCAGGGCCTGGAGCAAAAAGTTAAAGAGCTGATGGACCAGCTGGCCGGCGAGAGGGAGGCCCGATCGGACGAAGTTAAGAAGCTTGAGGCTGCCTTGCAAGAACACCAGGCCGCCGCCGATGCCTCCCGAGCGGCCTTCAAAGAATACCAGGAGGCTGAGCCTGGTCGGGTTGCCGCCCTTTGGCAGAATTACATCTGTTCGGCTGAATTTTCGGAGAAAGTTTGCGAGCGGATGTACATGGCCTTTGAACTTGCCATGAATGCCACGATAGAATACTTGAAGTCCAAAGGACAACTTCCTGATTCCACTGTTATCCCCGCTCAGGACCAGGCAACACTCCTCAACAACATCCCGAAGGATCTCTACGAGTATTTAGAATAGAGGCTTATATGTAATCTGGCCGTTCGGCTAAAAACGCTCACTTTTTGTAATTCGGCGGTTCAGCCTTAACTTCTCTAATGATATGCTATCCCCTTGTTTGCTTTTTTTCTTTTACCAATCAATATGCATGCCATCCGCTCGGCTTGATATGTTCTGTTTTGCAAACGGGATTTTCGCTAGATGTTCACAAGTGTTTTTGGCTACTTGGCCGAACGGCCAAACGACTCACAAGTCGACCTCCGTCTGGAGCTCGACGGTCTTCCGCTCGGAGGGTTTATAGTCGCCGGCGCGACTCTCGATTTTTAACGTCGGAGCTCGACGGTCTTCCGCTCGGAGGGTTTATAGTCACCGGCGCGACTCTCGATTTTTAACGTCGGAGCTCGACGGTCTTCCACTCGGAGGGTTTATAGTCGCCGACACGACTCTTGATTTTTAACGTCGGAGCTCGACGGTCTTCCGCTCGGAGGGTTTATAGTCGCCGACACGACTCTTTATTTTTAGCGCCGGAGCTTGACGGCCTTCCGCTCAGAGGGTTTATAGTCGCCGGCGTGACTCTCGATTTTTAACGTCAGAGCTCGACGGTCTTCCGCTCGGAGGGTTTATAGTCGCCGGCGCGACTCTCGATTTTTAATTGCCTTCTTCCGCTCAGAGGGTTTATAGTCGCCAGCACGACTCTCGATTTTTAACGTCGGAGCTCGACGGTCTTCCGCTCGGAGGGTTTATAGTCGCCGGCATGACTCTTGATTTTTAACGTCGGAGCTCGACGTTCTTCCGCTCGGAGGGTTGATAGTCGCCGGCACGACTCTTGATTTTTAACGTCGGAGCTCGACGGTCTTCCGCTCGGAGGGTTTATAGTCGCCGGCACGACTCTTGATTTTTAACGTCGGAGCTCGACGGCCTTCCGCTCGGAGGGTTTATAGTCGCCGGCACGACTCTTGATTTTTAACGTCGGAGCTCGACGGTCTTCCGCTCGTAGGGTTTATAGTCGCCGACACGACTCTTGATTTTTAACGTCGGAGCTCGACGGCCTTCCACTCGGAGGGTTTATAGTCGCCGGCACGACTCTTGATTTTTAACGTCGGAGCTCGACGGTCTTCCGATCGAAGGGTTTATAGTCGCCGGCACGACTCTTGATTTTTAACGTCGGAGCTCAACGGCCTTCCGCTCGGAGGGTTTATAGTCGCCGGTGCGACTCTCGATTTTTAACGTCGGAGCTCGACAACCTTTAAGGCTAATTTCAACATGGTCGTTCGGCGAAGATTGACAAATGTGTTTCTTATCATTTTGCTTCCTGCATTAAAAGAACACAGGCAACCAAGAGACACAAAATGAATTACATCACCGCACCTCTCACCCAGCTCGGTACGACTGGAGATGATTTGCGCTCCATGGTCGATCCAGTTGTCGTCCGTCTTCATCCTCCAGATAATAAGCACCCGAGCGGAGCTTTTCGATGACTTTGAAGGGACCCGCCCAAGGAGCCTCCAGCTTGCCAACGTCCCCGACCGGCTTCACTTTCTTCCATACTAAGTCGCCAACCTAGAAAGCTCAGGGGATCATGCGCCGGTTATAATTCTGCTTCATCCTCTGCCGGTAAGCCATCAGCCGGACGGACGCTTTGACTCGCTCTTCATCGATCAAGTCCAACTCCATGTTCCTCCGCTCGGCGTTATCATCATCATAGTTCTGGATTCGGAGGGACTCGACGCCGACTTCAATCGGGACCACTGCTTCACCTCCATACACTAAATGGAACGGCGTGACGCCCGTTTCCTCCTTTGGGGTCGTGCGGATAGCTCATAAGACGCCCGGCAGCTCGTCCACCCAACTTCCTCCTATGTGGTCCAGTCGGGCTCGAAGAATTCTGAGTATTTCTCTGTTGGTTACTTCCGCTTGGCCGTTACTCTGGGGATACACCACGGAAGTGAAGTGTTGCTCAATGCCATAACTTTTGCACCATTCTTCAAGCTGCTTCCCGACGAACTACCGACCGTTATCAGATACAAGCCGACGAGGAATGCCGAACCGACAGATTATATGCTGCCAGATAAACTTTTTGATCATTTGCTCTGTGATCTTCGCCAGCGGCTCGGCCTCCACCCATTTGGAAAAGTAGTCGACTGCCACCAGTAAAAACTTCCACTGACCGATCGCCATAGGGAACGGACCCACGATATCCATTCCCCACTGATCGAACGGACATGAAACTGTAGATGCCTTCATTTCCTCCGCCGGTCGGTGGGAGACGTTGTGGTACTTTTGGCAGGAAAGGCACGTCGCGACGGTCCGAGTGGCGTCTGCTTGTAGGGTTGGCCAGAAATATCCGGCCAGCAAGATCTTCTTGGCCAGCGATCGTCCGCCCGGATGTCCTCCGCACGATCCTTGGTGCAATTCCTGGAGGATGTACTCTGCGTCTTCTGAGCTCACACACTTCAAAAGTGGGCGGGAGAAAGCCTTCTTGTAGAGTTGATCTCCAACAAGTGTGAACCGGCCGGCTCTCCTCCTCAATAGCTGGGTTGCCTCCCGATCGGACGGTGTCGCACCCGAACGGAGAAACTCCATGATGGTTGTCCTCCAATCGCTCGAAAACTTGAGGCCCTCCATCCGATCGATATGCGCCACCAGGGATACTTGGTATGACGACCGGTGATATTGAACTTGCAAGTTTGGCTAACTCATCTGCAGCCTGATTCTCCGCTCGGGGTATCTTCTCGATAATGACCTCTCTGAAGTTGGCCTTGAGCTTTTCGAAGGCTTCAGCGTAAAACTTGAGCCGAGCGTTGTTAATCTCAAAAGTGCCCGAGAGTTGCTGAGCTGCCAACTGGGAGTCCGAATGGATTATCACCCGACCGGCTCCTACATGGCGGGCTACCTGCAAGCCGGCTATGAGGGCTTCATACTCCACTTCGTTATTTATGGCTCTGTAATCCAGCCGGACGGATAGATGCATCCTTTCTTCTTGGGGAGAGAGTAATAGCACACCAATCCCGCTCCCGAGCCGAGTGGACGATCCATCTACAAATATTTTCCACACAGCTTCGGGCTCTGGCCTCTGCACTTCAGTGATAAAATCTGCCAAGGACTGCGCCTTTATTGCCGAGCGAGGTTGAAACTGGACGTCAAATTCACTCAACTCTGTTGTCCATTTGATGAGCCGGTCAGACGCTTCTGGGTTCAGCAGCACTCTTCCCAATGGGCTATTCGTCCGGACTATGATGGTATGTGCTAGGAAATAAGGACAAAGTCGCCGAGCGGCGAGGGCCAAAGCAAAAGCCAGCTTCTCGAGCCCAGTGTAGCGAGATTCAGCGTCTTTTAAAATATGGCTCAAGAAGTACACGGGTTGCTCTTCTCCACTCGTCCTCACTAATGCCGAGCCTATTGCCTGCTCGGTTGAAGATAAGTAAATACAGAGCAGCTCACCCACAGCTGGCTTGGCTAGCACGGACAAAGAGTTCAAATATGTCTTCAGTTCTTCAAACGCCCGATCACATTCTTCATCCCACTGAAACTTAGTAGCTTTGCGCAAGATTTTGAAAAAAGGGAGACTCCGATCGGCCGTCTTCGAGATGAATCTGGACAATGTTGTTATCCGACCGGTCAAGTGTTGTACTTCCCTTAGATTTATTGGGGGCGACATGTCTTGTAATGCTTTCACTTTGCTGGGATTGGCCTCGATGCCCCGCTCGATCACTATATAGCCCAAGAAACGCCCACCTTTTGCCCCGAACAGACACTTCTGTTGGTTGCTACTCGGAAAACCTAGAGGTTCCACAGTACAAAAATTTTGTACAAATGTCTGAACCTTTTCCTAGCTACCATGTGTTCTTTTAAATTAAATTTTGGATCGCCTGCGGAACTTAACACGTTTGATCCAAAACTTAATCTATTTGTCCTTTAAGGTTTAGACTTGGATCTCCTGCGGAACTTAACACGTTTGATCCAAATCACCTAAGTTATTAATTCCATTAAATATTAATTTCCATAATTGGTTCCCAATACTGACGTGGCGAGGCACATGGCCTTCTTGGATATGGGAACAACCACCACCGACTAGACAAAACCTTTTATGGAAAGCTAATATTTAATTTCCTAAAATAACTTTAGGTCAACCAAAAAGAACAATCAAATCACAAGGAAAAGAAAAATAAAAGAACACAACTTCGAAAAACATATTCGAAATACTAGAATCGTAAGCCTCTTGTATTTGGTATTATTTCCATAAATAACTAGCATGATGCGGAAAGGAAAAATTACTAGTTATACCTTCTAAAAAACCTCTTGATCTTCTACCGTATTCCTCTTCTAACCTCGGACGTTGTGTGGGCAACGATCTTCCGAGATGAGAACCACCAAGCACCTTCTTCTTCCTTGCAAGTTTCGGCCACCACAATTCTCCAAGAGAAGTAGAGGTCCGGCCACCACCACCAAGCTCCAAGGGATGCAAGAAACAAAACCACCTTTCTCTCCTTCTTCTCCTAGCTAGAACCGGCCACCATCAAGAACTCCAAGAGAGGTTGCCGCCGGCCATAAGAAGAAGAGAAGAGAAAGAAGCTAGGGCCGGCCACCAAGGAGGAAAAGAGAGGAGAAGAATAATAGAGTTGATCACCCGTGAAGGCACCTCTACCCCCTCTTTTATAATCCTTGGTCTTGACAAATAAGGAAATTTTAATAAAAAATTCCTTAATTCTTTTGTCATAAAAAAGAAAAATTATTTTAATTAAAAAACAATTTTCTTCTTTTAATAATAATGGCCGGCCACTTCTAATTCCCCAAAACAAGGAAAATTTAATTCACACAAGAATTAAAACTTCCTAATTTGTTTCTAGAAATTTATAAAAATTTCTCCAATAATTTTTATCCCTTCATGATTGGTTAATAAAAAGAAAATTTTATAAATTAGAATTCTTCTTCTAAACATGTGGATAATTTCCAAAAGGAAAGTTATCTCTAAAAATTAAAATCTCTTTTCAATCTACAAATAAGGAAAGATATCAAATCTTTTCTTAATCTTTTGTAGAAACTAATAAAAAAGAATATTTAATTTTTAAACTTCTCTTTTAAATTATTATCATGGTCAAAAAGGAAAGTTTCTCTTAAAAATAAAATCTCCTTTCAATCTACAAATAAGGAAAGATTTCAAATCTTTCTTAATCTTTTTAGAAAGCTTTAAAAGGAAAGATTTAATTTTTAAACTCTCTTTAAAACTATGATATCCACATAAGAAATAATTTTAATAAAAATCATTTTTATTAGTGGCCGGCCACCCAAACTTGGGCTCCAAGCTATTGGTCGACCACCTTAATTAGGCTTGGCCGGCCCTAAGCTCGAGCTTCAAGCTTAGCTTGGCCACCCTATTGGTTGGGTAAGAAGGTGGGTATGTGGTGGGTATAAACTTATATACAAGAGGCTACGATAGGGACCGAGAGGAGGAATTGGTTTTGGTCTCCGATGAAATTAAGCTTCCCGTGTTCGAACACACAACTTAATTCCATCAATAATAATTCATTCCACTAAAGAACTATTATTGAACTACCGCACCAATCCCAAATTATATTTTGGGCCCTTATTATGAGTGTGTTAGTCTCCGTGTTTAAGATGTCAAATGTCCACTAATTAAGCGAGTTATCGACAACTCATTTAATTAATATCTTAGTCCAAGAGTAGTGTCACTCAACCTTATCGTCATGTCGGACTAAGTCCACCTGCAGGGTTTAACATGACAATCCTTATGAGCTCCTCTTGAGGACATTCTCAACCTAGATCACTAGGACACAGTTTCCTTCTATAATCAACAATACACACTATAAGTGATATCATTTCCCAACTTATCGGGCTTATTGATTCATCGAACTAAATCTCACCCATTGATAAATTAAAGAAATAAATATCAAATATATGTGCTTGTTATTATATTAGGATTAAGAGCACACTTCCATAATAACTGAGGTATTTGTTTCTTTATAAAGTCAGTATAAAAGAAACGACCTCTAATGGTCCTACTCAATACACTCTAAGTGTACTAGTGTAATTATATAGTTAAGATAAACTAATACCTAATTACACTACGACCTTCCAATGGTTTGTTCCTTTCCATTATGGTCGTGAGTTACTGTTTATAATTTATAAGGTACTGATAACATGATCCTCTGTGTGTGACACCACACACCATGTTATCTACAATATAAATTAATTGAACAACTACATTTATCATAAATGTAGACATTTGACCAATGTGATTCTTATTTCTATATAAATGTTTATACCAAAAGCTAGGCTTTTAGTATACACTCTAATAATCTCCCACTTATACTAAAAGACTAAGCTGCCATACATCTGATTCCCAACCCTTCAACATGTCCCATCAAAAGCTCTCGCCTTAAGGACCTTAGTGAAAAGATCTATAGGTCATCATCTGATGCATTCTAGGCGGCAACAACTTCTCCTCGCTTATATGATTTCTCGTATTGTACTTGCGCTCTATTGTGTTTACTTGCCTTATAGACTCATGGTTTCTTCGAGTTTGTTATTGACCATTATTATTACAATAAATTGTAATAATCTTGACAAACTAGAAATCATATCTAAGTCTATCTTGAGGTAATTGAGTCATTTTATGGTTTCCTCGAGGCTTGCCATATACTAAGCTTCCATGGTGCAGAAAAACACCTATGCTTATCACTCTTCCATAGTTATGACTTTACCTCCTAAAGTAAACACAAAACCCCGAGGTTGACTTATTATTGTCCCTATCCGATTGGAAGTCAAAATCCATGCAACCCACAGGGACCAAATTAACTACCTTGTAAGCTAGCATATAATCTCTAGTTCCTCTAAGGTACTTTAATATATGCTTTACTGTAGTCCAATGTCCTTGTCTAGGGTTACTTTGATATCTGCTAACTATGCCCTTGGCAAAACAGATTTCTGATCTCGTGCATAGCATACATTAGGTTGTCTAACTGCCGAAGCATAAAGAACTACCTACATGTCCTCAATCTCCTTTGATGTCATCAGAGACATCTCTTTAGATAATGACACTCCATGCTTAAAAGGTAAGAAACCTTTCTAGGAGTTTTGCATGCTTAAAATGAGCAAGGATTTTTCCGATGTATCAAGCTTGGGATAAGTAAAATATATTTTTTCTTGCGATCCCTTATTACTTTGATCTCAAGAATATATACATTCTCCCAAGTCCTTTATATCGAATTGTTTGGACAACCATACCCTTACTTCTGACAACATTTTGATATTGTTTCCAACTACCAAAAATGTTATCTACATATAGTACAAGAAATACCACCACGCTTCCATCACACCTTTTGTATACACAAGACTTATCCGGTTACTAAATCCATAGATCTGGATTACTTTGATAAACCGGATGTTCCAAGATCTTGAAGCTTTGCCTCAGTCCATAGACCGATTGAGCTTGCACACAAGATGCTCTTATCCCTTTGCAATGAACCCTTGCTTTATATGGATGCTTTCTTCAAGACTTCCATTAAGGAATGCCGTCTTGACATCCTCTTGCCAAATAGATAAAAGAACTGGATAGACTTAAGCATGACTACCGTGAAAAGTTTCCTTTTCATCAAGCCTTGCTTTGAAAGTTACTACCTTCCTATCCCTCTTTCCTATTATAGACCTTTTACACCCAACGGCTTTTACACCATTTGGTGATTCTACAAGCTTCCAGATTTTATTAGAATACATATATTCTAATTCTTTTATTCATTACTCTTTGCCAAGATGCTGCATCTTTATCTTGGAGTGCTATGACCGGAGATCAGGTTCATGTCCTCCAGGGATCGAGTCCAAAAACTCTCCCAAAACATGAACCTATTTAGGTTGCATAACAACCCTCCCACTACAACAAGACACTTTCTATAATTGTGTATCAATTTGTGATACGTGTTGCAGTTTTCTTGTGGTATCTCATCTTGTACAGTTGGTACTAGGTTAGACATGTCCTTTATTATTTCCTTAAGAACAAATTTACTTATGAGCACGTGGTTCATTATATAGTCCTTTTCTAAAAAATCAGTCATTGATGCTAACAATGACTTTATGATTTTTAAGACTATAAACCTACTTTTGTTTATCTAGGATAACTTACAAACAAGTGAACTCCTATCCAACTTATCATTGTCTCTCTTTAACATATGTGCTGGATTACCCGAATCCGAATATGCTTCAAAATAGGTTTTCACCTATTCAGCAATTCTAGAGAGTTCTAACTTGGAAGGTACTATGTTCACTTTCGTTTTCAGAGTTTATCCTTAAAATAAATTTGGTAATTTTCTGAATAACTCATCATCTATCTAATTATTTCATAAGAGTCCTTTACCTTCTTTCTACTACACCATTCTGTTGGGGTGTACCAGGTGCAGTTAGTTGGGATTGAATCCCTACTTTTGATAAGTGACTCCTAAATTCTCCCAAGAGGTACTTGCCACTACGATCTTACCATAGTGACATTTACTTTAACATTTCTCCGCATCAGCCTTGTACTCTTTGAACTAATCAAAGTACTTAGTCTTGCGGTACATTAAGTAAATTTATTTGTATCTTGAATAGTTGTCTATAAAATAGACGAAATATTCAATACTACCTCTTGTTTGGATAGTCATAGGATCACACAAATCAGAATGAACCGATTTCAACATATCTTTGACTCCATACCCCTTGGACTTAAAAGCTTCTTGGTTATTTTCCTTCCAAGTAAGACTCGTAGGTTGGAAAGATTTCCACTACCAATGAACCCAAAAGTTCATCAGCTACCAATGAATCCTACTTAAGTATAACCTAGCTTTAGGTGCCAAAGATATAATTGGTTCATTTCCGAAGGTTGCTTTCTCTTAAAATTAGAAGATGTGTTACTAATTTCCATTTGTTGCATCGTGAGAGTTATTGGATTATAAATTGTCAACCATCATACCAGAATAGATAACTTCCCTATTTTTCTTGATAACAACTTTGTTATCAAAATAGACACAATATCTATAATAGTTTAGAAACTGAAATCAGGTTCTTGTAAAGACAATTACTTAAAATCCATATTTTATTCTTATCAAAGGATAAACATCTCCCACTGCAACATCTACCACTTTTACAGTATTGGCCTTGTGGACGGTGATTTACCTTTCATTTAGTTGTCGGGTTTCCTGGAACCCTGCAATGAATTGCAGACATGATTAATGGCATCTTGTATCTACACTCCAGGTTCTGGTAGATAACACCACTAGGCATGTTTCAACTAATGAATTAAATACACCTAAATTGTTCTTAGTTCTAAGAAGACAGTCTACCTTAATGTCCAAGTCCTATTTCCAATCATTACAATTGGGACTACTAAGTCTTTTCTATAGTATGACTACTAGGGATTGACAAACATCCTAAGAATCTCAAAAACATTTGGTCAAGATCAACTCCTTAAAATCTCCATGAATTTTGTGTATACAAAATCGAAGAGGAGATTTTATTCATTAATTTTATTATTTCGTCAACTTTACTTTATAACGAATAAAATTAATAGTTGATCTGTCTTTGATCAAATATTTGGTCAAAACTCTTTGAATTTAAAATAACATTGATTCCTCAAACAATATTATTTAAATTTACCAACACCTCAAACACTGTGAATTTTGCATGCCACGTTAGTGTGGACGTATACAAATTCATCATTTGTAAGAGGAGGGTTTTACCCATTGACTATCTTGTCAATATAACTTTTTGACAAATAAAATTACCTCAAACACCATGAATCTTGTATGCCACGTTAGTGTGGACGTATACAAATTCATCATTTGTAAGAGGAGGGGTTTACCCATTGACTATCTTGTCAATATAACTTTTTGACAAATAAAATTACCTCAAACACCATGAATCTTGTATGCCACGTTAGTGTGGACGTATACAAATTCAAACATTTGTAAGAGGGGTTTATTAATTTTATTATATTGCCAATCTAGTTTTATGACAAATCAATAGTTGATTTCCTTTTGGTCACACAAGTGATAGTAGTGACTCCATTGGGGAGGATACTATTAAATGTGTCTAAGTGTATACCATTACTTGACACTAAGTTCATTAATAAGATTATGCCCCTTCCGTTGGGGAAGATCACACGCTCTTAATTAACTTCCTATAGTCATCCAAAAATGGAAGTCTATTCTAGTGATCCACAAACAAGCTCATCCGTTATGAAGGAAGGCACTCAGAGCCAACGCGCAAGCTTGTTTGCATCACTTACAAACCAGTAATGGAGACCAAGGGATTTACTTAAAAATCCCTCTCCCACTTAGTTATTTATAAATGAGGAATTTTAACTATGCTAGCCTACTAAATATGAATACTAACAAGCACACACAATCACAGCATAAAAAGCAATAAATAGAAAAACTAATTTTCAACTATTATGGCTTTTATCTATTGCTGTCCTCCGTGTGTCACCAACCCTAGCTGCTGCCATCTTTGGCCACTGCCACCGGGTCTAGTTGTCGCATCTTGTTCCGCTGCGCCTCTGGTCCTTAAAAGGTTCCACGCCTTGCAAGACTCGATCCGCGACATAAATAGAATTTTACATTTTTCGATCATATATTCCTCAAAGGAATGTACATGTATCTAGATCAAAAAATAAAATCCTAATAAAACTAAATACAGCTCCTGCTGTATTTTATAATACAATCATGCACACACAATAAAATGCCCTTGACATGTCCAAGGGTCCAATCACACACATAATAACTATAAGCCATAATAGTTGGATCCTGCATCCACAAAGTTAGCACATCCTACTATTAATCTGCCTAAATTATGTATGACATGTGCATAATTAAACTAATACCAAATACACAGAGGTAATACCCTAGCTCTGATACCAATTGTTGGTTGCTACTCGGAAAACCTAGAGGTTCCACTGTACAAAAATTTTGTACAAAGGTCTGAACCTTTTCCTAGCTACCATGTGTTCTTTTAAATTAAATTTTGGATCGCCTGCGGAACTTAACACGTTTGATCCAAAACTTAATATATTTGTTCTTTAAGGTTTAGACTTGGATCTCCTGCGGAACTTAACACGTTTGATCCAAATCACCTAAGTTATTAATTCCATTAAATATTAATTTCCATAATTGGTTCCCAGTACTGACGTGGCGAGGCACATGACCTTCTTGGATATGGGAACAACCACCACCGACTAGACAAAACCTTTTATGGAAAGCTAATATTTAATTTCCTAAAATAACTTTAGGTCAACCAAAAAGAACAATCAAATCACAAGGAAAAGAAAAATAAAAGAATACAACTTCGAAAAACATATTCGAAATACTAGAATCGTAAGCCTCTTATATTTGGTATTATTTCCATAAATAACTAGCATGATGCGGAAAGGAAAAATTACTAGTTATACCTTCTAAAAAGACCTCTTGATCTTCTACCGTATTCCTCTTCTAACCTCGGACGTTGTGTGGGCAATGATCTTCCGAGATGAGAACCACCAAGCACCTTCTTCTTCCTTGCAAGTTTCAGCCACCACAATTCTCCAAGAGAAGTAGAGGTCCGGCCACCACCACCAAGCTCCAAGCTAGCTAGAACCGCCACCATCAAGAGCTCCAAGAGAGGTTGGCCATAAGAAGAAGAGAAGAAGAGAAGAAGCCACCAAGGAGGAAAAGAGAGGAGAAGAATAATAGAGTTGATCACCCTGAAGGCACCTCTACCCCTCTTTTATAATCCTTGGTCTTGACAAATAAGGAAATTTTAATAAAAATTCCTTAATTCTTTTGTCATAAAAAGAAAAATTATTTTAATTAAAAACAATTTTCTTCTTTTAATAATAATGGTGCCACTTCTAATTCCCAAAACAAGGAAAATTTAATTCACACAATAATTAAAACTTCCTAATTTGTTTCTAGAAATTTATAAATATTTCTCCAATAATTTTTATCCCTTCATGATTGGTTAATAAAAAGGAAATTTTATAAATTAAAATTCTTCTTCTAAACATGTGGATAATTTCCAAAAGGAAAGTTATCTCTAAAAATTAAAATCTCTTTTCAATCTACAAATAAGGAAAGATATCAAATCTTTTCTTAATCTTTTGTAGAAACTAATAAAAGAGAATATTTAATTTTTAAACTTCTCTTTTAAATTATTATCATGGTCAAAAAGGAAAGTTTCTCTTAAAAATAAAATCTCCTTTCAATCTACAAATAAGGAAAGATTTCAAATCTTTTCTTAATCTTTTGTAGAAAGCTTTAAAAGGAAAGATTTAATTTTTAAACTCTCTTTTAAAACTATGATATCCACATAAGAAATAATTTTAATAAAAAATCCTTTTTAATATAATGTGGCCGACCACCTAAACTTGGGCTCCAAGCTAATGGCCAGCCACCTTAAGGCCAACCTTTAGGCTTGGCCGGCCCTAAGCTTGAGCTTCAAACTTAGCTTGGCCGGCCCCTATTGGTTGGGTAAGAAGGTGGGTATGTGGTGGGTATAAATCTCTATATACAAGAGGCTACGATAGGGACCGAGAGGAGGAATTGGTTTTGGTCTCCCGATGAAATTAAGCTTCCCGTGTTCGCCCCGAACACACAACTTAATTCCATCAATAATAATTCATTCCACTAAAGAATTATTATTGAACTACCGCACCAATCCCAAATTACATTTTGGGCTCCTTATTATGAGTGTGTTAGTCTCCCTGTGTTTAAGATGTCAAATGTCCACTAATTAAGCGAGTTACTGACAACTCATTTAATTAATATCTTAGTCCAAGAGTAGTATCACTCAACCTTATCGTCATGTCGGACTAAGTCCACCTGCAGGGTTTAACATGACAATCCTTATGAGCTCCTCTTGAGGACATTCTCAACCTAGATCACTAGGACACAGTTTCCTTCTATAATCAACAATACACACTATAAGTGATATCATTTCCCAACTTATCGGGCTTATTGATTCATCGAACTAAATCTCACCCATTGATAAATTAAAGAAATAAATATCAAATATATGTGCTTGTTATTATATTAGGATTAAGAGCACACACTTCCATAATAACTGAGGTATTTGTTTCTTTATAAAGTTAGTATAAAAGAAACGACCTCTAATGGTCCTACTCAATACACTCTAAGTGTACTAGTGTAATTATATAGTTAAGATAAACTAATACCTAATTACACTACGACCTTCCAATGGTTTGTTCCTTTCCATTATGGTCGTGAGTTACTGTTTATAATTTATAAGGTACTGATAACATGATCCTCTGTGTGTGACACCACACACCATGTTATCTACAATATAAATTAATTGAACAACTACATTTATCATAAATGTAGACATTTGACCAATGTGATTCTTATTTCTATATAAATGTTTATACCAAAAGCTAGGCTTTTAGTATACACTCTAACACTTTTGCCCCGAACAGACACTTCTGAGGGTTCAGCTTAACTCCATACTTCCTCAGCGTTCGGAAAGTCTCCTCCATGTCTTTAAAGAGATCGGCCGCTCGGACGGATTTGATGAGAATATCATCCACGTACACTTCCAAATTTCGTCCGATCTGCTCCTTGAACACTTTGTTCATCAAGCGCTGGTAAGTTGCTCCAGCGTTCTTCAATCTCAACGGCATCACATTGTAGCAGTAAGTACCGTCGGTTGTAACGAAGCTGACCTTCTCTTGATCTTATCGGGCGAGCGGCACTTGATGGTAGCCCTGATAGGCGTCGAGCATGCATATCAACTCGCAGTCGGCTGTGGAGTCCACCAGTTGATCGATCCGGGGTAGAGGATTAAAATCCTTTGGACATACTTTATTGAGATCCCGGAAATCGATGCAAACTCTCCACTTGTTGCCCGACTTGGAGACTAGCACCACGTTCGCCAGCCAGCATGGGAACTGGACCTCGCGTATGTGGCCGGCCTCCAGGAGCTTCTCAACCTCCGCTCGGATGATGGCATTTTGTTCAACGCTGAAGTCCCTATTCCTTTGCTTCACCGGCCGAGCGTCCGGTCGGACGTGGAGCTCATGCTGCGCTATACTTGGCGAAATTCTGGGCAGCTCATGCGTTGACCAAACGAAGACATCGCAGTTTTTCTGGAGACATTTGATCACTTCCTTTTTCTGGCTTGCCTCCAGATCGGCCGCGATGAAGGTGGTTGCTTCCGGTCGGGTCGGGTGAATCTGCACTTCCTCTTTTTCTTCATAAACCAAAGAGAGTGGTTTTTCGGTTATGGCGTTCACCTCGATCCGTGGCATTTTCCGAGCGGAGTTAGCTTCTGCTCGGACCATCTCGACGTAGCATCGCCGAGCCGCCAGCTGATCTCCTCGTACTTCTCCTACTTTATCCTCCACCGGGAACTTGATTTTCTGGTGTAAGGTGGAGACGGCCGCTCGGAACTCGCTGAGCGCCGGTCGCCCCAAGATAACATTGTATGCTAAAGGAGAGTCGACCACGACGAAGTTGGCAGTTCTCGTCCTTCTGAGCGGCTCTTCTCCCAGCGAAATAGCCAGTTGGACCTGTCCGACCGGCAGAACTTCATTGCCCGTAAACCCGTAGAGGGGGGTTGTCATGGGCAGCAGCCCGGCTCGATCAATTTGCAGTTGGTCGAAGGCCTTTTTGAATATAATATTGACCGAGCTTCCTGTATTGATGAAAACGCGGTGAATAGTATAGTTAGCTATTACCGCTTTGATGAGGAGAGCGTCGTCATGTGGCACTTCGACTCATTTCGGGACCGCTCGCCCGTTCTTGGCTGCAGCCGACCGCATGGATCTGAAGCTGCCTGACGCTCGCCTTCCTTGCTCTGTTGGAGTCACCTCTAGTCCGCCCGCCAGCGATGATGTTGATTTCGCCTCGGGAAGTATTACTTCTATTTTCTTCTTCCCGAGCGGACGGCCTAGGCCGCTCCCTAGACACCCGGGGATTGTTCTCGTGCCTCTGAGGGTGATACCGCTCGGGAGACTGGCATCGATCGGCTTCATGGTGTCGCTGTTGCATGTCGGACGATGGCGATCGACGATGGCCACCTCGGGGCACGGGGTGGGCGATCAGGGGAAGGCTTCGGCAATCTCTTGTATTATGCGTGTCTGTCCGGTGGAATGAGCAAAACATCAGGGTCCATACATTCTTTTTAGGTTTGGGCCGCTCGGCAGATACTTCTTGAATGGCGTGGGATCTTGCATGTTGCTGGGGGTGGGCTACTTCAGCTCGCGGTCCTCTGGGCGGCTGATGAGCAGTGTGCGGCTTCCGCTCGGCAGGGGGTGGACGCTCGGTTGGAGCTTCCTTCCTTCGGGCCGCCTGGGCTTCCTCCGCATTGATATATTCATTAGCCCGGTGTAACATATGATCATAGTCTCGGGGCAGCTTTCGAATAAGTGAACAGAAGAAGTCACCGTCCATGAGGCCCTGTGTAAACGCATTCATCATCGTTTCTGAGGTGGCCGTTGGAATATCCATGGCCACTCGGTTGAACCATTGGATATAAGCTCTGAGCGGCTCCCTGGGCTCTTGCTTGATGGCAAATAGGCTGACGCTAGTCTTCTGATAACGCAGACTGCTTGCAAAATGGTGGAGGAAGGTCGTGCGGAAGTCCTTGAAACTTGTGATGGATCCGTCCGGCAGCCTTCGAAACCACCGTTGCGCCGATCCCGAGAGAGTGGTAAGGAATACCCTGCACTTTACTCCATCTATGTATTGATGTAGGGTAGCCGTGTTGTCGAACTTACCCAGATGATCGTCCGGGTCGGTGGTTCAGTTGTATTCACCGATCGCCGGGGGCACATAGTGCTTCGGCAGAGAGTCCCGCAGGATGGTCTCTGAAAATTGCCGGTTAATCCGCTCGGGGGAAGCGTCTGTTCGGGGGGCCTTGCCTTTTCTATTGTCTCGCATAGGCGCCTCGTCGGATGAAGATCCTCGGTCATGATTGACTGCTGCGACTTCGAGAGGCGTCCGAAATAGGGCCCGATGAAATGGAACTGTGGCGGGGGGTACTTCCGCTCGGCCTCCCGATGCGGACGTTGCTTGTTGCTCGATCCTCTCGGCTTGTGCCTTCTGTTTTTGTTCCACAAGCTTAGCCGCTCTTGTCTCGATCAGAGCGTCGAGCTCCTCCGTGGAGAGCATCACCGTATGCGGTCGTCCAGCTTCGTCCATTGCTTCCGCTCGGATGCAGGTGCGTTCCCACAGACGGCGCCAATTTGATCCTATCCGCACGCTGAATCAATGGGCGTTGGGCACGTGGCGCTCTTCGAAGTGCTGACGTAGATCTCCGACCAGTCGTGTGGACCTCCGGCGAACCTGCAAAGAAGTCAGGCCGGGAAGGGGTTTCCGGTGATGACCCTCCGACGCTCAAGTCAAGCAAGAGGAAACTAAGAAGTGGCTTCGAATGTATCAAATCGCGTACCTCCGACGAAGTATGAAGGCTCTTATATAGAGCTGTGGGGAGGCTCGTGCACACCTACCGAGGCGTACACGTGTCCTGGTACCATTCCTTAGCATGGGCTTGTCATAGGAACATGCTTGACACCATACTATACAGTCTGATCACCTCTTTGATGGGACAGCAGATCCTTCCATTGTACTATTCTATGTATGGTCTGGTCGTCGAGCATACCTGCTGTCAGAAAATGATGTTCCCTAATGTCCCCTTGCCCTTATCTTCTTTTTCCTGACGCCAAGCGTCCAAGCGCTCGGTCATCTACAATCGTCCGACCGGGCCTAAGTATAGGTCCGACCGGGTGCTTGGCTAAGACGGCTTCCACAGTCTGGATGTTTTACGCTTTGGCCGAGCGGGTCGCCCACTCGGCCAGGCGACCCTGTTCCCATGAGCGTCGGAATCCCGAGTCCTCGCCGGGTCGTCTTTGATTCCGCTAGGATCTCGCTCGTCCGGTCGGCATCCCCTTCTCCGGTCGGCCGTTTGACCTTTGACCTCCACGTGGAGTTGACTTCCCTCAAAGGGGGTCCCCCGTCGTTACCACCGGATCATCTAAGATGCTAGCTTAGTCCATTATAATTTCAAGTTTGTTGAACATTTTAGCATGTATAATGTTTCAATTTTTCTATTTCTTTATTTAATTTTTTATTTTCTAATTTCAACTTATCGAAATCTTCTAATCGACAAGAATTGGCTAATGTTGATTTTAACATTTTATTTTCTTTTTTAACATACAATAATTCTTTGACAATAATTTAACAAATTAAATAACTTGTCAGGGGGAAAAGATCGTACCTGACTTACTTTGTTGACCCCGCAATCTGAAGCTCTCCCTGAAGTGCAGCTTTCTTTCGATATCGCTTCCCCTTCATCGATGCTCTCGATGCTCATTTAAGACGAGCTTGTTTCGTCTTCATCTTCTTGGTGACTTGCTACTAGTGCAAGTCCGACAATTGCTTTGATCTCTAATTCGAACGATATTTCGTCCCACGTTGCTAGGTTCTTGTACTTGTTCATTTGAGCTAGCTTCTTGTTCTTGCTTTTGTCCTTATTTTTTAATTTAAGGCAATTGTCTTTTACGTGCTCTTCTTCATCGCAGTGGTAGCATCTTATCCTTATTTTCCTTTTACTCTGCACTTGATTAAATTGCTTAGATTTAAATAATTTTTTAAATTTACTTGCCATTAAGGTCATTTCATCATCGTCTAGTGATGCCTCAGAATCTAGTTCGTCCATTTTTGCTTTTAAAGCAATGTTTTGCCTTGATTCCTTTTTTAGACCCGCACATCTTGACTCATGAATTTCAAAGGTTGAAAAAAGCTCTTCTAAAGTGCTTACCTCTAAATCCTTAGAGATGAAGTACGCATCTACTAAGGTCGACCATTCCAGAGTCCTAGGAAATACGTTAAGCACTTACCTTAGCAAATCTCGGTTGATTACCTTTTCTCCAATATTCGAGAGTCCGGTGATGAGCTCCTTGATTCTTGAGTGGAGATGTATGACGGTTTCACCTTCTTCTAGTCGGAGGTTGCTGATCTAGTTCTAGAGCAAGCCTCGTCTTGCTAGTTTTACCTCCGAGGTCCCTTCGTGTAGTTCTAGGAATTTCTCCCAGAGCTCCTTAGCTGACTCGTATGCTCTGATACGGTTGACTTCTTGAGGTAGTAAAATGTTAAGCAGATGAAACTCTGCTTTGCCGTTTGCCACGAAGTCGGGTTGCTCCTTTTTCGTCCACTGATATTCCTCTTTGTCTTTCGGGACTACAAAATCATATTTCATAATTATTAATAGTTCAAAATCTGTCATAAAAAATACCTCCATCTTTTTCTTCCAGCTCAGGAATTCCCCCTCGAATTTCGATGGGTAGATGCTCGGTCCGGCCATCTCGTGTGCTTCGTTCGGTGGTTAGTCCTCCTGAAGCGAACTCAGTTCTGATACCACTTGTTAGGACCAGTGGCGGCCAACTGGAGGGGTGTTAATAGCCCTGCAAAATAAAATGAAACTTTCTCGAACATTATAGCTTAATTAAACACTTGTATAAAAATTAAGTACTAATTACATAAAGGAAGAGGCACGAAGAGTTTTACTTGGTTACAACCGGAGAATTTGTTAATCCAAGGAAGTTGAAAAGCGCACTAAATTCTTCTTCAAGCGGAGAAGACTCTTTACAGCAATTAAAGCACTCAAAAAGCAAAGTTAGACAGAAAAAGTTGTTTACAAGTGTTCTGTTTTAGCTTCTAGGATCAGGACTGTATTTATAGCCTTGGTCGGGGCACCTGGAAGAGTTCCAAGTGTCTGGAGGGGGATAAAACTTTATCCTCATCGCAATGAATCGTGTTTGACGTGATCTGGATAAAATTCCTTGTCCAGGCGCCCGGACCAAGAAAGTCAATATCATGTTGACTTTTAGTTGCAGTCTTCTGCTCCAGTTCCGCTCATCTTGGTCCGGGTCTTCCGCTTCGGCTCCTCTCGCTTGGGTGATCTTGGTCATGGAATCGGGCTCACCCGAACCCAACTTCTAACTTTCTCAAGCAATCTTCCGCTCCCGCTTCTCGTCCCTCGGAAACGTCGCACGCCTCCTTCTCGTCCACCCGCGTACTCTTCCGTAGTACCTCATCCCTCAGACGTACCAAGCCCGTTGGCTTTCTCTCGTGCCGTCCTTCTCGCTAGCTGCGTCTTTTGCTTAACTTCCTGTACTCTTAAGCTCCTGCACACTTAGACACAGGGTTAAAACCAACATGACATAACCTGACTTGGTTGATCACATCAAAACTACCTTGGGGTACTAACACTAAGTTCTATACACTTAAACATAAGACATCAACACCACAGAGTCTAACTTAATTCGGTTGATAACATCAAAACTCACTTGGGGTACTTATAATTTCTTCTTTTTTGATGTGCATTAACTCAAGTTAAATTAGAGTTAAACCAAAACAATTTAACTAAGTTAATTTACAAAAATTGTAATAAAAAATTATGTACTTCCCCTTAACTTAATTTCTAATCCCCTCTCTTAGATTACATCAAAAAAATATATATTAGAAAAAATACAAGAAAAGTTAGAAAAATATTGAAACTTTTTCTAGTGGTTTTAAACAGAAATATCAGCTATATGCCTTTTTACCAAGATTAAATTTCAAAAGGAATAATTTTTAATTAATTAATCCAAAGTTTTGGAAAAAATAATTAAAATATTATTTTAATGTGTCAAAAATCGAATTTTTTTACCAATAATAATTATAATCATTTAAAAACATATAAAAATTTCAAACACAGAATATTTTTATTTTAATCATAATAAATATTTTTGAACAGATAGAATTATTTTTTAAACTATTTTTTTTAAAAAAATAATTTTTGAGTCCTAAAAATATGGCTGTTTTTTTTAATCATTCAAAATATAAAATTTTTTAGTCTAAAAATCAGTTTTTTCAAATTTAATATTCAAAAAAATTTAAACTTAAAAATTTAGTTTTTCGATTGAAAATTCATAACAAATTAATTACTGGTCAAAAAATTTCGCAAGTTTTTATACTAACAGCTAATCCATTTGTGCAATATAAAAAAAATTAACCAAAAACATGAATAGCAGATTTACAAACTAATTAATTTTACTAACAATTTTAAAATTAAATTAATTTAATATTTAATCATGCAAATAAAATTAATTTTATAATTTAGAACAAATTTAGGAACCCAAAATAAATTTCTACTTACTAGATTGATCAGCAATTTTTTTGGAATATAATTTTAGGAATTTTTATAATTTAACTCCTATGGTTCTTGAAATATCAATTTAGCCCTTTATTATTTTTAAAATTTGAAATTGTTAAATAATTTGTGCATGCATCATTCTTTTTCAATAGTTCTATTTACTCTTTCAACTTTGAATTTTTCATTTGAATTTTATCAAAATATTCTAGCCACTATGCTTTAGCTAAGTTTATTTTTAATTCATTATTGTCTTTTTTCAAATTCATACATTTAGTTCGTAACTTACATAGAGATCTAGATAAATCCGTATTGCTTTATATAGTTGATCAAGAGATAAGAGTCGTACCTCACGTACCGTGTCAGACTCATTATTCAAAGCTCCCCCTTGATCGATGCTCATCTCATATGAGGTTTGTCTTTTTCTTATTCTTGGTGACTTGCCATTAGTGCAAGTCTAGCGTACGCTTCAACTTCATATTTTGATAACATTTTATTCCACGTAACTTTCAGGTTCTAGTACTTCGATCGTCTTGGCCCTTTGTTTTTTTCCTTGCTTTTGAGTTTCAGACAGTTGTCCTTGATGTATCCTTTTTGTAGTTGTAACATCTGATTTCCTCTTTGCCCATAGAATCTTGTTGGTTTGTCTCTTATCGAAGTAATTAGACTTAAAGAACTTTGAAAACTTCCTTACCATAAAAGTTGCTTCATCTTCGTGAGTGATGTGTCAGAATCTGGTTCGTCTTTCTGGTTAGATTTTAGTATTAGGTTTTAACTTGACTATTTTTCTTTTCTTAAACCTACGCATCTTGATTCGTGTAATTCAAAAGTATAAAATAAATTCTCTAAAGCACATACCTCAAGATCCTTGGAGATGTAGAAGGAGCCCACTATAGACATCTATTTTGGTGTTCTCGTGAACGCATTTAACACATACCTTAGTGAATCTCAATTTATTACCATTTCTCCTAGATTTGTGAGTCCGGTGATTAACTCCTTGATTCTTGTGTGTAGATGAGCTACCGTCTTTTCTTTTTTCCATCCGGAGGGTGCTGAGTTGGTTCCAAAATAGATCTTATTTTGCAAGTTTAGCCTCTGAGATTCCTTCTTACATCTCTAAGAATTTCTCAAAAAAATCTTTACCTGACTTGTAGCTGCCAAGTCGATTGACTTCTTGGGGCAGAATAATGCTTAACAGATGGAACTCTACTTTATAGTTTGCCACGAAGTCAGCTTACTCCTTGCTCCACAAATGCTCTTCTTTTTCAGCTCCATGATGATCTATGGTGCTGCAAAACCATATTTATTAGTAAGCAATATATCAAAGCATGTTTTAAAGAATACCTTAATTTTCTTATTCTAGATCACGAAACCCCCCTCAAACTTCGATGGATAAATGCTCGCTCCGGCCATCTTGTTTTTTCAGTTGATGGTTAGTCATTCTGAAGTGCACATTGCTCTGATACTACTTGTAGGTCTTGATAGGTCAGCTTAGAAGGGAGGATGAATAGCCTACAAATGAAGTTGACACTTCTCTTGCTCCTAAGCTTAACAAGGAACACACGTTAATTATAATAAGTAAAATAAATGCATAAAAGAAATAAGAGGCACACAAATTTACTTGGTTATAACCGAAAAAGTAGTTAATCCAAGGCAATTGAAAAGCTCTACTAGAAGATCTCCTTTGACGAAGGCGGAGTATCCTTTTACAAACATTGAAAGCGTAAACTTTAAGAACAAAAAGAATTCGAGTACAGAATATGTATTTTTTTTTAACTTTGAGAATCAGGGCTCTATTTATATCTCACTAGTTGAAACTAGCAGTTTACTGACATGGCGCATTCCAGGTGCTTGGACGTGGTCATTTCAATCCACTATGCATCGGTTCTTCATCAATAAACTTATTGCTTTTCAGGTGCCTGAACCCAGTCCGGGCGCTTGGAGTCGGCTGACATGGACTCTAGCACTGAACCTCTTCGTAACGGGTCGCTGACGTGGCTAGGACATCCCGGGCGCCTGGACCTGGTCCAAGAGCCTAAACTTAGTCTAGGTGTCTGGACACAGTCAATTCAGGTTGACTTGTCCGGACTCTTGGTTGATCTTCGGATCATTCAGAGTTGAGCTCACTCGAACCCTGTAAAATATCGAAAAAAAATGGGGAATAATGATAAAGAAATTTTTCAGAATTTTTAGAAATTTTTCGGGAATTTATCGGAGCACGTATGGACGAGTTTACGGGGATAAAAGTGGGTCCCGAAAAGGCCTATTTAGGCTACCCCATTTAAGCGAGGAAAAGTTGGATTTATTCATTTTCTTTTTCTTTTCTTTCTTCTTTGTTTTCGCCGAACGCTTCTACTTCTTCCCCGCGAACCCGTGCTTTGCCCTAACCACTCCAAGACAGTTTCCTCCCCTCTGTGCCGATTTCTTCTTCTCCATTTCTCTACTTCTCCACATCGTCTTCTCCCAACCCAACGCACGCGATGCCTCGTTTCCTCTCACTTTCTCGGCGAGCCGCTCCACTCGTTTCTTCTTCGTCGCCGGAGTAATTCATCTCGGCCGGTGATGCCCACGTGAGCCCGAAGCAGTAGTGTCACCTTCCTTCTTCCACCCGACGCCGATCGTCGGCCTTACTCTTGGTCCCTCTCCTCTCCAGCGACGTCGGTCATCTTCCTATTCTCCTCTCCCAAGCCCTGGCAGCCGAGCCCTAAAACAGGGAGATCAGGAACGTGTCGTTCCTCAGTCCTAGCACCGGCAGCCACTCTCCTCGCATCTGCCAAGTGCCGCCGGCCTCCCCTGTGCCCTAGCTCCGAGCCTTGCCTCCTCTTCAGAGCAGTAGTGATTCGGCAATGTGACAGCAATGTGAGGGTTTATATTTTTTTTTTTTTATCTTGTGTTATGTTCTAGTCCTATATCTACCGTGGATCATCACTAAATGTTGTTCGATCTCCATTTATAGAGGGTTGCAAGTTCGATCAGTAGCATTACTGCTCTACTGATTTCGGGCTGGCAAGTGCTGTGGGGTTGCTATTGATTCTGGCAGCAACCATTCTGGTTGTGGATCACAGTAGTAGTTTGGTGAAAAGAAGGTAAGGTGCTCAGGTTATTTTGGAAATTTGGTTATCGAATTGATTTGGATTAAGTTGTTGTGATGAATTATGCTTATTTCAAGTCCTCATTCGAATGGATTTGTAGAATCGATTGAGGAGTTAGATGATCCAATTAGAGTTTATAATTGGGTCTGGATTTTTGTTAGCTTCTCGAGGATTTGATTTAGCTAATTTATTTATATGTAATTAGCTAAATCTGGATACCATGTATCACAGGACTTTGATTCGAGACGGTGTCTCGACGAGGATTTATTCGGATACGATCTTCTCATTGGAGGCGGGTACCTCTTGACTTATTTTTTATGATATTGTCAATTGGATATGCATAGTATTTTTTAGCTACAAGCAATGATCATGTTTGCCTTTGGTATGTCACTGTTTGTTACCCGTAGCATGTTCTGTTGGGTGTTTGTTATGTATCCATGTTTACGTTTCGTGATTATTGCCATGAGTACATTAGTTCCTAGAGTAAGTGACATACCATGCTTTATTGAGTTTAGGACTAGATTCTGGATTTTTTATTATCTGACATGTGTATCTATATTTTTATATCATACCTGATCTGTGTACCTAGACCTTTTGCTTTGATCCATGTACATTGTTGGTACATATTTTATGGAGGTGGATATGTTCAGGACCTAGGTTGTTACACCTTAGAGGACTTGTATACCCTAGATCTGTGGATTTGACTTACTTGTACTAGGGTACATATTTTTATATATATATGTGGATTTGGTTCAGGATATTGTCATGCTTAGTTTCATGCACCATTCTCATGATTGCATGCTGCGTGATAGGCTGCTCCATTATTGTAGAGCATATCGCCAGTTTCATCACTGTTCGATGCTCCGTTGGTCCGCTCATGGGTAGCGTGACGCAGCGTGGTAGCACGTCAGTTTTGCTCTATTCGGTACTCCGTTGGTCCGCTCATGGGTAGTGTGACGCAGCGTGGTAGCACGTCAGGGATCCCTCCCCGTCATGGTGTACCGGGAGATGAGAGCATTGCACTCCCCCATTTATAATTTGGGGTAGGAGTATGTATGTACTTCGACAGCATCGCATCCACTCGGTCACTCATCAGGGGTAGTGATGTCAGAGTGCACGGTTGTCACAGCCCTACCCACTCAGTCTCACCATTGTGTGTGTGAGATGGCTGACTGCGTCAGGGGTGACCATGTCATTGGCATCATAAGCATTGATGCATGTATTGCTTGTGTTTGCTGCATTTAGTTAGATGCATATGTTTGACATGCATACAGGATGATCCTGTCCGAATGCTGAACCAACGGACGTTGGGCATGGGGCGCTCTCCGGCTGTCGACGTGGATCTTCGACTGGTAACACACAGCTCCGGCGAACCTGCATAGAAGTCGGGCCGGGAAGGGGTTCCCGGCGGCGACCCTCCGACGCTCAAGTCAGGCGAAGCTCAAGAGAGAAAAAGTGGCTCCAGAACTCGTAGAAAACGTGCCTCCGGCGAAGAATGAGGGCCTTTATATAGGGCAGTGAAGAAGTGAGTGCACACCTACCGAGGTGTACACGTGTCCATGGCCCATACCCCAGTAAGGGCTTGTCAATGAGCTTCCCTAACCCATACTGCTACAGTCTCGATCCCCTGTCACAAGATTTGGAGCATGGCCTACACGTGAAACATACCTGCTGTCAGAAAAAGACCTCCTTTGTCCTTTTCCTCTTTGCTCCAGATCTAGCGTCCGGGCGGACAACTCCCTCAACATCCGGCCGGACATATGCGGTGGTTTACTTGGGGAGGTCCCCCACCACGTGCTTTGTGGAGACTATTAGCAGTGTTACCTTATGGCTTTGGCCGAGCGTACAGTCCGCTCGGCCCTGCGACCTTTTCCAATGAGCGCTGGAACCCTAATTTCGATAGGGCGCCTTTAACCATCAGCCGAACATCGTCCGGTCGGCCAGCCGATCGGACCCATCCCTCCGGACCTTCAATTCCACCGGACGGCCGGTCGGCCGTCCAGTCGGGCCCGACCCTTTCCGGATGGACAACTGCCGCTTTGACTTCCACGTGGCGTTGACTCCACAGGGCTGGGTCCCCTGTTCTCACTACCGGATCACTTGCCTCCCCTTCAAGTCTAGTCGAAGGAGGCGAATAGTCCGACTGACTGGACTACGAATCTGGCCGAACGGCTCCTCCGTGCTAGCACCTCCGCTCGACCAACCATAGACACAGCCTTAAGCGAGTCAACGATGGCATTCACCGGATCTCCTCGTGTTCTGCGCCAATCTTCGACATTAAGGTTGATCATGCTTTCATTAAATGCTCCGAATGATTGAATGCCACGTGGAGCAATGCCATCGGCGCACGGCGGCGGTGGCATGGTGTTTTGATGTGATCGAAGCGATTCGAAATGGACGGCTCGATGCATGCTTTGATTCCCGTGACCTGGATCCAACGGTGGAGGCCGCCCGACCCTCACCCTATAAATTCTTCATTTTTCCTTCTCTTCCTCATTTGCCTCCGCGATTCCACCCATTGCCCCCTGCGCTTTGGAGCTCCGGCGATCCTGTTTCTGCTCTCCGACGCTCTCCGGCACCTTTTTCGCGATCCCTTTCCCCGCAGTAAGGTTTTATAGCTTTCCTTCCTCCTTTCCGGTGTTTCCTCCGCATTTCTTCCTCAGTTTCGATCCTTGAAACCTCCTTTCGTTTGCTGTTGTTTTTCTCCTGCCTTTTTGCCTTTTGATTCCTTCCGATCGGCCCATGGCTAGTTCTTCCAATCCCGTAGATCAGTCGCTCGGCCCATGGTACACCACCATGCAGTCCCGATTCGAACAGCGGGACTTCGATATTTTGACAGACAATTTTGAAATCCCAGAGGATTTCGAAATTCGTTTAGCTGGTCCTTCCGCTCGGCCTCACCGGCCGCCGCGCGGAGCTTTCTGTGTCTTCCGAGATCAGTTTACCGCCGGTCTTCGTTTTCCAGTGCATCCGTTCATCATAGATGTCTGTAATTTTTTCGGTGTGCCGCTCGGTAGTTTAGTACCCAATACCTTCCGCCTTCTCTGCGGTGTTGTCGTCTTATTTAAGATTCACAACATCCCCCTCCGACCGGAGGTCTTCTTTTATTTCTATTACCCTAAGCAAGCCGAGCCGGGCACCTTCATGTTCCAAGCTCGACCCGGCCTAGTCTTCTTCAACAAGTTGCCTACTTCCAATAAACATTGGAAGGATTATTTTTTCTACATCCGTATGCCCAATCAGGCAAACTTCCCGACCCAGTGGCAGGTCAGTCTACCCCCCACTCCCGAGCTGAAGAAATTCAAGACCCGACCGGACTATCTCCACGCCGCAAATATGCTATCCGTTCTGCGACTTGACATCAACAAGCTCCTTCACGAAGGAGTGATGTACATCTTCGGCTTGAGTCCTATACGGACTCCTCTTCCGACCGGCTTCGGTAAGAACTTTACTTGGGCATTTGCTTTGATCGCTAACTGATTTCTTTTCTTTCTTTTGCAGCGGACATCGTCATGGATTCAGTGATGGCCGGCGTTTTGAAGAGAAGGGCGGCAGCGTTAGAAGCCGCGTCCGCCAAAGAAATGGAAGCACTGGGTATCCAGCCGGTCGGATCCCATGAAGGAGAGAGCGGGACTCAGGCTGAGTCGGCCGCTCAAGCTTCCCAACAAAATGTGGCTAGCGGCGCCACCCCCTCAAGAGAACGAACTGCCCCCGAGGAAGGTTCCGCTCGGGAGGAGGAGCAGCCCTTACAAAAGAGGCGTCGAGTGGAGACTCCCCTACGCTCGGCTACCTCAGCTGTCCAGCCCCCGAGCGGGCCACCGCTCGAGGCAAGGCGCCAGAGGTCGAAGCCATTTCGTCCGACCGGACGCCTTCGAATGGGACGAGCCGGCTGCTCCAATCGAGGCTACCATTCATTCGCAGTTTTCTGCGCCGACTTCTGATCCCCTCCCGACAGCCGGTCGGACGACCCCCGGTCATGGTCGTACCATTCGGGTCACTCTTCATCTCCCGACTGAAGAGCTGTTGCCCGAGGCCGATCAACCGACTGCGCCCGAGCACACTATCACCCTGAAGGGGCCTCTCGCTGAGATGTGGGCCGACGCTCGGGCACGCGTCGCCCTGATCCCCATCGGGAATTTGGCTAACAGCCATATGCAGCAGGCCACGGGGGTAAGTTTATAATCTACCAAGTTTTGTCTTCCTTCCTCCCGATCGGCCGCTAACAACTATAATTTTCTGTTGCCAGAGATGGGTGGAGGAAATTACGGTTTCCAACCGCTTAACCTTGGTGGATGAAGAGCTATGACAACTGAAGGCCGTAGTTGGTCCGTCCGGCCTTAAGGGCCCTTCATATTCCGATCTGCAGAAGGAGCTGAAGAAGGCCCAAGATATGCTGGCTGCCGAGCAGAAGAAGACAGCCGACCAGGCCCACGCCTTAGCTGAGTCCGAGCGACAAGTCAAGTCGCTCGACACTAAAGTAACTTTGGCCACCACTCGGAAAAATACAGCTATCTCCGATCTGGAGAAGAAGAACGTGGAGGCTCGGGGTATGGAGCTGAAGATAAAAGAGTTGACGGGGCAGCTCGACAAGGAGAAGGCGGACCGCTCGGCCGACGCGGACAAGATTCAGCATCTGAATGAGGCCCTTGCTGGTTCCCAGGTGGCTTTCAAAGAATACCAAGATGTCGAGCCGAGCCGGATCGCTGCCTTAAGACAGAGCTACATCCGCTTGCCTGAATTCTCAGAGAAGGTCTGCGAGCGGATGTATACGGCCTTCGACCTGGCTATGACCGCCACCACTAAGTATCTAAAGTCGAAGGGGCATCTTCCCGAGTCCGCGGTTATCTCGGCCGCAGATCAAATGGCGGTTCTGAATGACATTCCCATGGACCTATATGATTATATTGAGTAGTTCTCTGTAATTCGGCCACTCACCAGAATATTATCCTTTTTTGTAATTGGGTCGCTCGGCTCAAAGCTTTACCTTTAATGCAATGTTTTCTTTATATTTGCTGTCTTTTTACATAACCAAAATATGTGTTCATCCGCTCTCCCATTATCACCCTTCTAGTATTCGAAAGGGATTTATACCAAGTGCCTGGCATTGCCCTACCGTTCGGCTAAACATGTAATACTTCGCCTACTTAATTTTCCGCTATGATAGCAGAGGTCCTTCGCTATGTACCGAGCAAGTACCTTTTGGCGCTGGGCCGAGCGGAACGTAGAGACAATGATATTGAGGGCGAGTTTCTGGGGCAACTGTATTCTCTTTATTGGCATTCCCCACTCGGACGTTTATAGACGTCGGCTCGTCTCTCGATATTTAACGTCGGAGCTCGACGGTCTTCCGCTCGGAGGGTTTATAGACGCCGGCTCGTCTCTCGATATTTAACGTCGGAGCTCGACGGTCTTCCGCTCGGAGGGTTTATAGACGCCGGCTCTTCTCTCGATATTTAACGTCGGAGCTCGACGGTCTTCCACTCGGAGGGTTTATAGACGCCGGCTCGTCTCTCGATATTTAATATCGGAGCTCGACGGTCTCCCGCTCGGAGGGTTTATAGACGCCGGCTCGTCTCTCGATATTTAACGTCGGAGCTCGACGGTCTCCCGCTCGGAGGGTTTATAGACGCCGGCTCGTCTCTCGATATTTAACGTCGGAGCTCGACGGTCTCCCGCTCGGAGGGTTTATAGACGCCGGCTCGTCTCTCGATATTTAACGTCGGAGCTCGACGGTCTTCCGCTCGGAGGGTTTATAGACGCCGGCTCGTCTCTCGATATTTAACGTCGGAGCTCGACGGTCTTCCGCTCGGAGGGTTTATAGACGCCGGCTCATCTCTCGATATTTAACGTCGGAGCTCGACGGTCTTCCGCTCGGAGGGTTTATAGACGCCGGCTCGTCTCTCGATATTTAACGTCGGAGCTCGACGGTCGTTTATACTGCCGTTCGGCGAAGCTATTTGCCATCCTTTAATTATTTCTTCTTCCTGCATTACAAGGGTACGGGCAACCGAAATATATGCCAAAATAAGTTACATTAGTGCACCTTTCACCCGGCACGATAAGGCTGGAGATGATTCGCACTCCATGGCCGATCCAGCTGCCGTCCGTCCTCATCTTCCAGATAGTAAGCGCCCGAGCGGAGCTTTTCGATAACCTTGAAGGGGCCCGCCCACGGAGCTTCAAGCTTACCGACGTCGCCGACCGGCTTGACTTTCTTGCAGACAAGGTCGCCGACCTGGAATGATCTGGGGATTACGCGCCGGTTGTAGTTTTGCTTCATCCGTTGCCGGTACGCCATTAGTCGGACGGACGACTTGGCTCGGTCTTCATCAACTAAATCCAGCTCCATGTTCCTCCGCTCGGCGTTGCCTTCATCATAACTCTGGATCCGGGCGGATTCGACGCCGACTTCAACGGGAATCACTGCTTCGCCGTCGTACACCAGATGGAAGAAGCAGCTGCTCACTCCAGATTCATGCAGTCGGCTGTAGCCGAGAACGAGCGGAAGGACCCGAAATTAGTTTCGGGCCCGGGGACTTGGAAGAAGTTGAAGTACCCCACGACGATGCTCTGCTCATCAAAGCGGTAATAGCCAATTACACTATTCACCGTGTATTTGTTGACACAGAGAGCTCAGTCAACATCATATTCAAGAAGGCGTTCGATCAGCTGCAAATTGATCGAGCCGAGCTGTTACCCATGACAACTCCGCTCTACGGGTTTACGGGCAACGAAGTTTAGCCGGTCGGACAGATCCGGCTGGCTACCTCGCTGGGAGAAGAGCCGCTTAGGAGGACAAGGACAACAAACTTCGTGGTGGTCGACTCCCCCTCATCCTACAACATCATTTTGGGACGACCGGTGCTCAGCGAATTCCGAGCGGTCGTCTCAACCTTCCATCAGAAGATCAAGTTCCCCGTGGAGGACAAAGTGGGAGAAGTACGGGGAGATCAGCTAGTAGCTCGGCGATGCTACATCGAGATGGTCCGAGCAAAAGCCAATTCCGCTTGGAAGGCGCCCCGGATCGAGGTAAACGCCATCACTGAAAAGCCACCCTCTTTAATTTATGAATAAAAAGAGGAAGTGCAGATTCACCCAACCCGATTGGAGGCCACGACTTTTATTGCATCCGATCTGGAGGAGAAGCAGAAAGAGGAGCTGATCCAATGCCTCCGGAGAAATCATGATGTCTTTGTCTGGTCGACACATGAGCTGCCCGGAATTTCACCAAGTATTGCACAGCATGAGCTCCACGTCCGACCGGACGCTCGGCCAGTAAAGCAGAGAAAAAGATATTTCAGCGCCGAGCAGAATGCCATCATCCGGGCGGAGGTGGAGAAGCTTTTGGAAGCTGGCCATATACGTGAGGTGCAGTTCCCGAGTTGGTTGGCTAACGTGGTATTAGTCTCCAAGCCGGGCAACAAGTGGAGAGTATGGATAGATTTTCGGGACCTCAACAAAGCTTACCCGGAAGACTTTTATCCTCTGCCCCGGATAGATCAGTTGGTGGACTCTACGGCCGGCTGCGAATTAATATGTATGCTCGATGCTTACCAAGGCTATCATCAAATGCCGCTCGCCCATGAGGATCAAGAAAAAGTCAGCTTCGTAACGGCCGACGGCACATATTGCTATAATGTGATGTCGTTCGGATTGAAGAATGCGGGAGCCACCTATCAGCGCCTGATGAATAAAGTATTCAGAGAGCAGATCGGGCGAAATCTGGAAGTGTATGTGGATGACATTCTCATCAAGACCGTCCGAGCGGCCGATCTCTTCAAAGACATGGAGGAAACCTTTCGAGCGCTGCGCAAATATGGAGTCAAGCTAAATCCCCAGAAGTGCCTGTTCGGAGCAAAAGGAGGGCGTTTTCTGGGATACATAGTGCCCGAGCGGGGAATCGAAGCAAATCCCAGCAAGGTGAAAGCTCTACAAGACATGCTGCCTCCAAGAAATACAAGGGAGGTACAACGTTTGACCGGTCGGATAACTGCTCTGTCCAGATTCATCTCCAAAACCGCCGACCGGAGCCTTCCTTTTTTCAAAATCTTGCGCAAAGCGACCAAGTTTCACTGGGACGAAGAATGCGATCGGGCGTTTGAAGACTTGAAGACGTATTTGAACTCCCTCCCGGTACTAACCAAGCCCGTTGCGGGTGAGCCGCTCTGCATTTACTTATCTTCTACTGAACAAGTCGTAGGCTCAGCGTTAGTAAGGCTGAGCGGAGAAGAGCCAGTGTATTTTCTGAGCCATATTTTAAAAGATGCTGAATCTCGCTACACCGGGCTCGAGAAACTTGCTTTTGCTTTGGTCCTAGCCGCTCGACGCCTACGTCCATATTTCTTGGCTCATACAATCATCGTCCGGACGAATAGCCCATTGGGAAGAGTGCTGCTGAATCCTGAAGAGTCTGGACGGCTCATAAAATGGACAACGGAGTTGAGTGAGTTCGATATTCAATACCAGCCCCGGTCGGCGATAAAGGCGCAGTCCTTGGCGGATTTCATCACCGAGGTACAAAGGCCAGAGCCCGAAGCCATGTGGAAGGTATTTGTGGACGGATCGTCCACTCGGCTTGGGAGCGGTATTGGTGTATTATTAATGTCTCCCCAAGAAGAGAAGATGCACTTATCCGTCCGGTTGGATTATAAAGCAACAAACAATGAAGCAGAGTATGAAGCCCTTATAGCTGGCTTACAGGCCGCCCGGCATGTAGGGGCCGGATGGATAACACTCCATTCAGACTCCCAATTGGCCGCTCAGCAGCTGACAGGTGCCTTTGAAATCAACAACGCTCGGCTCAACCTTTACGCTCAAGCCTTCGAGAAGCTCAAGGCCGACTTCAGAGAAGTTATTATTCAGAAGATACCTCGAGCGGAGAACCAAGCGGCTGATGAGTTAACCAAACTCGCAAGCTCGATAACGCCGATCGCCATCCATCAGCCGATTGAACAAGTATCTTTGGTGGCGCACGTCGATCGAATGGGGGGCCTCACATCTCCGAGCGACTGGCGGACGCCAATCATGGAGTTTCTCCGCTTGGGTGTTATATCGTCCGATCGGGATGAGTCCCAGCTATTGAGGAGGAGAGCCGGTCGGTTCACAATCATCGGCGAGCAGCTCTACAAGAAGGCTTTCTCCCGCCCGTTACTGAAATACGTGAGCCCGGAAGACGCGGCGTATATCCTCCAAGAAGTACATCAAGGATCCTGCGGTGGGCATCCGGGCGGACGATCGCTGGCTAAGAAGATCCTGTTGGCCGGGTACTTCTGGCCGACCTTACAAGCAGATGCTGTGAGGACCGTGTCGACGTGCCTTTCGTGCCAGAGATACCACAACTTCTATCACCGACCGGCAGAGGAAATGAAGGCATCGACAGTCTCATGTCCGTTCGACCAGTGGGGAATGGATATCGTTGGTCCATTTCCTATGGCGACCGGACAGCGGAAATTTCTACTAGTGGCGGTCGATTATTTTTCCAAGTGGGTTGAAGCCGAGCCGCTAGCCAGGATCACCGAACAAATGGTCAAAAAGGTCATATGGCAACACATCATCTGTCGGTTCGGCATCCCTCGCCGACTGATTTCCGACAACGGACGACAGTTCACAGGAAAGTTGCTTGAAGACTGGTGCAAAAGTTACGGCATTGAGCAGCACTTCACCTCTGTAGCCTATCCCCAAAGCAACGGTCAAGCTGAGGTAGCCAATCGGGAAATTCTTCGCATTCTCCGCGCTCGGCTCGACCATTTGGGAGGAAGCTGGGTGGATGAAGTGTCGGGTGTCCTATGGGCCATCCGAACGACTCCAAAGGAAGGAACGGGCGTCACGCCTTTCCATCTGGTGTACGACGACGAAGCAGTGATTCCCGTTGAAGTCGGCGTCGAATCCGCCCGGATCCAGAGTTATGATGAAGGCAACGCCGAGCGGAGGAACATGGAGCTGGATTTAGTTGATGAAGACCGAGCCAAGTCGTCCGTCCGACTAATGGCGTACCGGCAACGGATGAAGCAAAACTACAACCGGCGCATAATCCCCAGATCATTCCAGGTCGGCGACCTTGTCTGCAAGAAAGTCAAGCCGGTCGGCGACGTCGGTAAGCTTGAAGCTCCGTGGGCGGGCCCCTTCAAGGTTATCGAAAAGCTCCGCTCGGGCGCTTACTATCTGGAAGATGAGGACGGACGGCAGCTGGATCGGCCATGGAGTGCGAATCATCTCCAGCCTTATCGTGCCGGGTGAAAGGTGCACTAATGTAACTTATTTTGGCATATATTTCGGTTGCCCGTACCCTTGTAATGCAGGAAGCAGAAATAATTAAAGGATGGCAAATAGCTTCGCCGAACGGCAGTATAAACGACCGTCGAGCTCCGACGTTAAATATCGAGAGACGAGCCGGCGTCTATAAACCCTCCGAGCGGAAGACCGTCGAGCTCCGACGTTAAATATCGAGAGACGAGCCGGCGTCTATAAACCCTCCGAGCGGAAGACCGTCGAGCTCCGACGTTAAATATCGAGAGACGAGTCGGCATCTATAAACCCTCCGAGCGGAAGACCGTCGAGCTCCGACGTTAAATATCGAGAGACGAGCCGGCGTCTATAAACCCTCCGAGCGGAAGACCGTCGAGCTCCGACGTTAAATATCGAGAGACGAGCCGGCGTCTATAAACCCTCCGAGCGGAAGACCGTCGAGCTCCGACGTTAAATATCGAGAGACGAGCCGGCGTCTATAAACCCTCCGAGCGGAAGACCGTCGAGCTCCGACGTTAAATATCGAGAGAAGAGCCGGCGTCTATAAACCCTCCGAGCGGAAGACTGTCGAGCTCCGACGTTAAATATCGAGAGACGAGCCGGCGTCTATAAACCCTCCGAGCGGAAGACCGTCGAGCTCCGACGTTAAATATCGAGAGACGAGCCGACGTCTATAAACGTCCGAGTGGGGAATGCCAATAAAGAGAATACAGTTACCCCAGAAACTCGCCCTCAATATCATTGTCTCTACGTTCCGCTCGGCCCAGCGCCAAAAGGTACTTGCTCGGTACATAGCGAAGGACCTCTGCTATCATAGCGGAAAATTAAGTAGGCGAAGTATTACATGTTTAGCCGAACGGTAGGGCAATGCCAGGCACTTGGTATAAATCCCTTTCGAATACTAGAAGGGTGATAATGGGAGAGCGGATGAACACATATTTTGGTTATGTAAAAAGACAGCAAATATAAAGAAAACATTGCATTAAAGGTAAAGCTTTGAGCCGAGCGACCCAATTACAAAAAAGGATAATATTCTGGTGAGTGGCCGAATTACAGAGAACTACTCAATATAATCATATAGGTCCCTGGGAATGTCATTCAGAAGCGCCATTTGATCTGCGGCCGAGATAACCGCGGACTCGGGAAGATGCCCTTCGACTTTAGATACTTAGTGGTGGCGGTCATAGCCAGGTCGAAGGCCGTATACATCCGCTCGCAGACCTTCTCTGAGAATTCAGGCGAGCGGATGTAGCTCTGTCTTAAGGCAGCGATCCGGCTCGGCTCGACATCTTGGTATTCTTTGAAAGCCACCTGGGAACCAGCAAGGGCCTCATTCAGATGCTGAATCTTGTCCGCGTCGGCCGAGCGGTCCGCCTTCTCCTTGTCGAGCTGCCCCGTCAACTCTTTTATCTTCAGCTCCATACCCCGAGCCTCCACGTTCTTCTTCTCCAGATCGGAGATAGCTGTATTTTTCCGAGTGGTGGCCAAAGTTACTTTAGTGTCGAGCGACTTGACTTATCGCTCGGACTCAGCTAAGGCGTGGGCCTGGTCGGCTGTCTTCTTCTGCTCGGCAGCCAGCATATCTTGGGCCTTCTTCAGCTCCTTCTGCAGATCGGAATATGAAGGGCCCTTAAGGCCGGACGGACCAACTACGGCCTTCAGTTGTCATAGCTCTTCATCCACCAAGGTTAAGCGGTTGGAAACCGCAATTTCCTCCACCCATCTCTGGCAACAGAAAATTATAGTTGTTAGCGGCCGATCGGGAGGAAGGAAGACAAAACTTGGTAGATTATAAACTTACCCCCGTGGCCTGCTGAGTGGAATCATCACGACACGTGCGCGAGCGTCGGCCCACATCTCGGCGAGAGGCCCTTCAGGTGATAGTGTGCTCGGGCGCGATCGGTTGATCGGCCTCGGCAGCTCTTCGATCGGAGATGAAGAGTGACCCGAATAATACGACCATGGCGGGGTCGTCCAAGCCATTGTCGGGAGGATCGATCGTATGACTGCGAATGAATGGTCAGTGTTGGGTGGTTGGCGAGCAGGCGGAAGGGTCTTGACGGGCAGCCTTGATTGGCGCGGCGGCTCGTCCCATTCGAAGGCGTCGGTCGGACGAAATGGTCGACCTCTGGCGCCTTGCCTCGGTGGCGGTGGCCCGCTCGGGCTGCTGGACGGCGAGCGCAGGGGAGTCTCCACGCGGCGCCTCTTTTGCAGAGGCTGCTCCTCCTCCCGAGCGGAACCTTCCTCGGGGGCAGTCCGTTCTCTTGAGGGGGTGGCGCCGCTAGCCACATTGTGTTGGGAAGCTTGAGCGGCCGACTCAGCCTGAGTCCCGCTCTCTCCTTCATGGGATCCGACCGGCTGGATACCCAGTGCTTCCATTTCCTTGGCCGCCGCGGCTTCCAGAGCCGCCGCCCTTCTCTTCAAAACGCCAGCCATCACCGAATCCATGACGATGTCCGCTGCAAAAGAAAGAAAAGAAATCAGTTAGCGATCAAAGCAAATGCCCAAGTAAAGTTCTTACCGAAGCCGGTCGGAAGAGGAGTCCGTATAGGACTCAAACCGAAGATGTACATCACTCCTTCATGAAGGAGCTTGTTGATGTCAAGTCACAGACCGGATAGCATATTTGCGGCGTGGAGATAGTCCGGTCGGGTCTTGAATTTCTTCAGCTCGGGAGTGGGGGGTAGACTGACCTGCCACTGGGTCGGGAAGTTTGCCTGATTGGGCATACGGATGTAGAAAAAATAATCCTTCCAATGTTTATTGGAAGTAGGCAACTTGTTGAAGAAGACTAGGCCGGGTCGAGCTTGGAACATGAAGGTGCCCGGCTCGGCTTGCTTAGGGTAATAGAAATAAAAGAAGACCTCCGGTCGGAGGGGGATGTTGTGAATCTTAAATAAGACGACAACACCGCAGAGAAGGCGGAAGGTATTGGGTACTAAACTACCGAGCGGCACACCGAAAAAATTACAGACATCTATGATGAACGGATGCACTGGAAAACGAAGACCGGCGGTAAACTGATCTCGGAAGACACAGAAAGCTCCGCGCGGCGGCCGGTGAGGCCGAGCGGAAGGACCAGCTAAACGAATTTCGAAATCCTCTGGGATTTCAAAATTGTCTGTCAAAATATCGAAGTCCCGCTGTTCGAATCGGGACTGCATGGTGGTGTACCATGGGTCGAGCGACTGATCTACGGGATTGGAAGAACTAGCCATGGGCCGATCGGAAGGAATCAAAAGGCAAAAAGGCAGGAGAAAAACAACAGCAAACGAAAGGAGGTTTCAAGGATCGAAACTGAGGAAGAAATGCGGAGGAAACACCGGAAAGGAGGAAGGAAAGCTATAAAACCTTACTGCGGGGAAAGGGATCGCGAAAAAGGTGCCGGAGAGCGTCGGAGAGCAGAAACAGGATCGCCGGAGCTCCAAAGCGCAGGGGGCAATGGGTGGAATCGCGGAGGCAAATGAGGAAGAGAAGGAAAAATGAAGAATTTATAGGGTGAGGGTCGGGCGGCCTCCACCGTTGGATCCAGGTCACGGGAATCAAAGCATGCATCGAGCCGTCCATTTCGAATCGCTTCGATCACATCAAAACACCATGCCACAGCTGCCGTGCGCCGATGGCATTGCTCCACGTGGCATTCAATCATTCGGAGCATTTAATGAAAGCATGATCAACCTTAATGTCGAAGATTGGCGCAGAACACGAGGAGATCCGGTGAATGCCATCGTTGACTCGCTTAAGGCTGTGTCTATGGTTGGTCGAGCGGAGGTGCTAGCACGGAGGAGCCGTTCGGCCAGATTCGTAGTCCAGTCAGTCGGACTATTCGCCTCCTTCGACTAGACTTGAAGGGGAGGCAAGTGATCCGGTAGTGAGAACAGGGGACCCAGCCCTGTGGAGTCAACGCCACGTGGAAGTCAAAGCGGCAGTTGTCCATCCGGAAAGGGTCGGGCCCGACTGGACGGCCGACCGGCCGTCCGGTGGAATCGAAGGTCCGGAGGGATGGGTCCGATCGGCTGGCCGACCGGACGATGTTCGGCTGATGGTTAAAGGCGCCCTATCGAAATTAGGGTTCCAGCACTCATTGGAAAAGGTCGCAGGGCCGAGCGGACTGTACGCTCGGCCAAAGCCATAAGGTAACACTGCTAATAGTCTCCACAAAGCACATGGTGGGGGACCTCCCCAAGTAAACCACCGCATATGTCCGGCCGGATGTTGAGGGAGTTGTCCGCCCGGACGCTAGATCTGGAGCAAAGAGGAAAAGGACAAAGGAGGTCTTTTTCTGACAGCAGGTATGTTTCACGTGTAGGCCATGCTCCAAATCTTGTGACAGGGGATTCCGATGTCCCATCGAGGACATGCTGAGACTGTAGCAGTATGGGTTAGGGAAGCTCATTGACAAGCCCTTACTGGGGTATGGGCCATGGACACGTGTACACCTCGGTAGGTGTGCACTCACTTCTTCACTGCCCTATATAAAGGCCCTCATTCTTCGCCGGAGGCACGTTTTCTACGAGTTCTGGAGCCACTTTTTCTCTCTTGAGCTTCGCCTGACTTGAGCGTCGGAGGGTCGCCGCCGGGAACCCCTTCCCGGCCCGACTTCTATGCAGGTTCGCCGGAGCTGTGTGTTACCAGTCGAAGATCCACGTCGACAGCTGGAGAGCGCCCCGTGCCCAGCGTCCGTTGGTTCAGCATTCGGACAGGATCAGCAGATATTTTTGTTATTTTGGACTAACATAGTTTGCAGAAACCTAGAGTAAAAATGAAGTTTAGATGAATAGTGCATCTCAGCTGATTAGAGGCACCTTGAGTGAAGGATTGGAGGCGCCCTGAATGGATGGAGGCACCCCAGAGGAGATAAACTTCAAGGATAAAATTTCAATATTAGACGCACCCTAGGTTAATTAGAGATGCCTCAGAGTTGATAATGCCAAAGCATTGGAGGCACCTTCAGTCGCTTGGAGGTGCCCCCAAATGGATAGATGCTGAATACTTGGCATCATATCAGAGTTGATGGAGGTGCCCTAGGTCATTGGACGTGACCCCTAATACAATATAAAAGGAGGGTTCGGCCACAACTCACTTCACCAATTCTTCATAAGCTTTTAAGTTCATCTTGTTGCATCATCTTCCTCCTCCTACTGTGCTACGATTTTGATACGCCCAACTGCCACAGTCATAACGATACCGATCTTGAGTTGCGATCTTCAACTACTATTAGTGTTAGTGACATTTTAAGTTATTTACTATTATTCTCACACAAGAAAGTGTAGCATGTTACACTTTCTTCATCTATATTCGAAGTTTAATTTTTAGTAGATTGTTCGTCAGATACATTCTAAGGGAGCCTGAGCATTGGAGTAGTAGTCCTCGTGCTATGAACTAAGTAACCTACTGTTTGCTAGTTATTTGTTTTTGTCTTACTTTGTTGTCTTTCGCTATATATTAACTTTTGGCAAGTATTTTTAAAACGAGAAAAAAAAAATTAAATTGCATGTGATTCACCTCTCCTCTCATGCACAAACAATCCTACATTAACAATGTTCAAATCTTTGAACACCATTAATGTGCAATTTTTATTAAAAAATATGAAAATTAATTTGAGGTATAAAGAATAAAGATGAATGAATGAACAATGTGACCCACAAATAATGAGTGTTAATGTTAAAACGAATGCGAGTGTGTGTTAATAGAAGAAAGATGGTAATATAATGAGTATGTGGTATGTATGCCCTTTATTTTTTTGTCAAGTGTTCCAAACACACTGAAAAATTACTTAAGCATATTTAGTGCATCCATATTGGTGTTAATGTTAGTGTTAATATATAATTGTTATAACACTTAAATGATGTTACAATAAATATGAGTGAGTGTTATAACACCAACATATTAACTGTTGTAGTCGACACTAGTACTCAAATTCAGGTTTTAATACATGATAAAAAGTTAAAGTTAGATCTTGTATTTTATAATACTTGAACCAAGTGTGTAGTTTGAAGGACTTGACAGTCTAGAGGACCAAATACTAGGCTGAAGTCTAGTTAGGTTAGAGAGAAATTGATATATGACAGAAAGTCCAGTTGGATCAACAGAACCTAATAACTGGTTGAAGTCCATATAGGGCATCCGGTAGGAAGACCTAGTGGGTCAGATATCGAGTCAAGTGATTCTGCAAATGGTAAGTGTAAGCAACTAGAGAAAAGAAATCTAGTGAGGAACAAGTCAGTGAGACGTAGACACTAGTCCAACTTAGATCCATTTTTAAAATCTAAGTTGAGACAAAAACTAGATCCTGGTTGTGTTAGACAGAATCTAATTCATAATTTTATTATTTGTGCTAACTTTTTTTAGATATTTTTATTATTTCAGACTAATATATTTTGCAGGAGTCTAGAGCAAAAAATGAAGTTCCGATGAACAGTGTTCAAGACACCTCAGTTGATTAGAGGTGCCCAGACTGAAGGATTGGAGACGCCCTAGATGGATGGAGGTGCCCCTGAGGAGATAAACTTCAAGGATGAAATTTCAGCATTAGAGGTGTCATAGATTGATTAGAGACACCTCAAAGTTGATAACATTGAAGCGTTAGAGGCGCCCCTAAATAGATAAATGTTGAATACTTAGGGATTAGATCAGAGTTGATGGGCATGCCCCTGAGGCGCCTCTAAAGGGTTCAACCACAACTCATTTCACCAATTCTTCATAAGATTTCAAGCTCATTCTGCTGCGTCGTGTTCCTGCTATATTGTGTTGCGACTTTGCTATGCCCAACTGTCGCAATTAGAACGATACCAATCTCGAGCTACGATGTTCAACTAATATAAGTGTTAATAACATTTTAAGTCATTTACTAATGTTCTCACATAAGAAAGTGTAGTATGTTACACTTTCTTCATCTATATTCGAGGTTCAATTTTTAGTGGATTGTCCGTCAGATATGTTCCAAGGGAGCATGAGCTTTAGAGTAGTAGTCGTCGGGATACGAACCAAGTAACCAATTGTTTGCTGATTCTTTTATTTTTGTCTTACTTAATTTATTGTCTTCCGCTAAACACTAACTTTTGACAAGTCTTTTTAAAATGAGATTTTTTTTTAAAAATTACATGTGATTCACCCCATCTCACATGCAAATGATCCTACATTAATAACGTTCAATTCTTTGAATGCCGTTAATGTATACTTTTTATGAAAAAAATAATTTTATATATAGAGAATAAAAATGAATGAATGAATGCTGAGATTTATAAATAATGAGTGTTAATGTTAAAATAAATGTGTATGTATTAATAAAAAAAAGGTTGTAATATAATGAGTATGTGGTATGTGTTGGATCGTAGAGTTTCGCTAGGGGGGGGGGGGTGAATAGCGATTTAGAAATTTCGAAAGAGTACGCAGCGGAAAAAGAATAAATGACACAAGAAAAAGGACACCAATATTTTTACTTGGTTCGGAGCCTTTGACGACTCTTACTCCAAGGCCCGCACACAAGGGTGCTTCCGATGGGCAATCACTATCAATTCGTAAATGATTACAAAGATGAAGTACAATTAGAAAACAGTAAAGTATACCAACGAAAAGGAAACACAGAACTTTTGAAGCTTTGGTTCGTCGGAGTAACAGAGCGTAGTTGAAGTGTGAGCAGCATACAAGAGCACCGATTGATCTGTTCTAGTTGTGTTTTGAAGCTGCATCTCGAGGCTCCTTTTATAGCCTCTGCAATACTGATCCAGATCCTCGAAGATCAGGATCTGTGTTGACCCAAAGTGGATCGGTCGACCGATCCCCGGTTCGGTCGACCGATCAGATGACTTCCACCTCATTCGATCTGCTCGCTCCGCTTCGATCTGGTCAACTTCTATCCCCGGTTCGGTCGACCGATAACCACGTTCGGTCGACCGATCAGCTTCTCTAACCCAATCCACCCTTCCTGATCCAGTCGACGCTAATCCTTGGTTCTGTCGATCGATAACCACGTTCGATCGACCGATCCCTTGGTCGAACCCGGTTCATCCACTGGAGCTTTGATCTGCTGCTGCTTGGGGGTTCGGTCGACTGATCCAAACGTTCGGTCGATCGATCCCGGTCGGTTCTAACCCTACACAAAAATATTAGTCTCCTGCAAAACAGAGTTAGAACAGATTATAATTAAACAGAATATTAATTAGATTCCATCTCACCGAGACTGGAATCTAGTCAAGATCTCAACTTAGAGTTCCGAAATGGTTCTAAGTCAGGTTGGCGCCTAAGTTCCCTTCCTGGGAACGCGTCCTCACAGTCACTCCCCTCCAATGACTTACCTCCACTTACCTGCCAGACGTCCGGTCAACCCTTCGACCCGTTCGGACTTCGCGCCAGCTATCCGGTCAGCCCGTCGACCTAGCTGGACTTCGTGCCAAACGTTCGGTTAGCCCGTCGACCCTTTTGGACTTCGTGCCAGCTATCCGGTCGGCCCGTCGACCTAGCTAGACTTCGTGCCAAACGTTCGGTCAGCCCATCGACCTATTTGGACTTCGTGCCAACTATCCGGTCGATCTATCGACCTAGCCGGGCTTCATGCCAGATATCAGGTCAGCCCGTCGACCTGTCTGGACTTCTCCTGCACACTTGGCCAGAGTGTTAGATAACAATGAAACTAACTTAACCTATTTTGTCATTTATCAAAACTTAAGTTAGACTATTAGTGCTAACCGCACCAAAAGTATGTATGCGCTATGTTTTTTGAATAGATAATATATATTAACGATTAAATCGATATGGACGTTCATAGACCTTTTTCTTAATTTAAAATAACAAATTACTAAAGAGAACTTGCAAATAAATGATTAAGGAGACAAAAGGTGCTAGTGCAGGCAGCAACAGACGATCGAATCTGTATTTTGATAATACAAAAGGTTCAAAGTTAAGGTTACTTGTTATCTAACAAGTGTGAATGAGCTTGCAGGAAAGTCCTAAGTGTTTTTAGGCAAAAGTCCTAGTGGATTCTAGGCAGGTGGAAAACCTTAGGGGGAGGTAACCCTAGGTCATAGGGGATGGTAAGCCTAGGTTATAGAAAATCCTAGCTATGGTTAGACAATGAAGTCTTGGTCTTCGTGTAGGATGGAGCTGGAGGCGCCTTCCAGGTGCCTAAAGACACCTTGGATCAGGGATGGAAGGCACCTTCCAGGATCTTAAAGGCGCCTTCGAAGGGATAAAGTTCACAGAATGCGGGACTTATCGACTCCACGGATTCGGGGATAAGGATCCGAACTGAAGGCACTTTCAATGGGGTTGAAGGCGCCTTCAACGGCCCATAAAAGGACTTCATGAGTAGAGTATGATATAGAACTCATCTTCACGATCTTTCTCCTGTGCGCTGCTCTAAAGTTGATCCAACGAAGTCGTAACGCTACTCCAACAACCAGAAGCTCTCAATTTCAACACCGTTGTTGGCAATATAACTTTCAGTTGTACTGTTTTAATTATAAATCTATTGTACTTAGTTTTGTAATATTCTGGATTAATAGTGAATTGTCTAAAGTAAACACTCAATGAGTGTGAGCCTTAGAATAGGAGTCGTCAAAGGCTTCGAACCAAGTAAAAAAAAATGTTAACATTGCTTTTCCTTCTTCTATTTATTTTCCGCTGCGTTTATCTCCGATAATTTTTATGAAAAGTGTGAAAAACTCACGAGTACTATTCCTCCCCCTCTAGCACGTTTCTATCCTACAAAATGAACATAATAGAGAAATTATACTCGAAGGCTAACACAATGTATAAATTATGACAAATCGTATAATTAAGCAACATTGGAAGTCTCGATATTTCTTGCAACCGTAATAATGCATAAAATCCAAATATAAGTGTATAAAATAATATTTATGATTTATTCATAAATTCAATTCTTATGTAAATAATATATAATCATTAGTTGATGATATTAAAAAACTAATTAAAAATGATTTATGAGGTATAGAGCATCCTGTAAAGATCAATTTACAAAAGTAAACTAGAAAGAAAATTCCGACTGTAATATTATTCCTTACATAATTTTTAAAATTTAACAATTTTTATTTTTATTTTTATTAAAAAAATGAAATCAATATATTAGATGAGGCAGTGAGGCAGTCATAGTGGAAGAAAAGTTAGGTAAGATACTATAACAGAGGAGCCATGATCAGTGAGCCACTCGCCCATGTCTTCCTCGTTTCGATCATCCCATCCCACTTGATAAAGCAGGAGCTAGCCACTGATTTCCAATCCCATAATCCGACAATCAACACTTCCTGTGGGTATCCAAGTAAAAAAAACTAGCAGATAATGATCTTTGGGGAGATGAGAAAGCCACCAATCCATTCATTATAGCTGTACTCCACCATAAGCACCTCCACACAACAATGGCAGATCAAGCACCAGTGATCTAAGTAGAACCTTCGTGTCTGTGTGTGCGCGCTCCATTCAGCTGCTGTCAGTCATTCAACTGCACGTGAACTCTCCACTTTAATTCTTCTATAAATTGCACTCCTCCATCGCTGATACTCCCAATCCAGAGCACTTCTCTGTTAATGGCACCTCGTCTTCTTCTTCCTCTTCTTCTGCTCTTGTTTGTTCTTCGTCTTTCAGGGTCTGAAATGGTATTGTCTAAGCTAATCTCCTCGCCAATTTACAGAAAGTTACCAGTTTCTGAATTGACTGATGGAGCTATTTGAAGTGTTTTGCAGCTCATGGATACTGAAAACGCTGCAGGCAGATCGTCGCAGATCAGCAGGAGAGAGGAGCTAACTGGTGGTGGTGGATCAGTAGACTGCGGAGGGTTGTGCGGGCAGCGGTGCAAGCTGTCGTCGAGGCCGAGACTGTGCGGGAGAGCGTGCGGGACGTGCTGCGGCCGCTGCAACTGCGTGCCGCCGGGGACGTCCGGCAACTACGAGGCTTGTCCCTGTTACGCCAACATCACCACCCACGGTGGCCGGCGCAAGTGCCCCTGAACCTCGATCGATCGACGACATTTCAAGCGTGTCTTTGTAGTAAAATCTGTTTAAGTACATGTAAAAAGGTGCAAAAACTAAATCTGAAGAACTTTTGATTGTAAAAAACAATCCATTAACATCGACATTAAATCCTTTCACGCAGAGAACATTAAAACTATATATGTTCATCATCCTCTTCTTGTTTTCAGAAAGCCATGTGTGATAAGGATATAAAATGACCAAATTTAGCATATAATTAATTAATAGACAGCAGGCAATTGAATACCTATATACACTGAAATTGCATTTCTGTACTGCCATCAAAATTTAATGTCATTCAGCAGACCCATCAAGTTTTTTCCAAGAAGAATACAAGCAAAAGTCCAAATTCAGAATTAGCAAAACATCAACAAAGATTCAAACGTCAACTTTGGCATCTCTGTTCCTTCTTCTTCTTCTTCCTCAGTTAAAATCCTCATCGAGCAATCAGATCCTCAGTTTCTTTTTTCAGAAAAACAAAACAAGTACGAAGAAGAAGAAGGGAAAAGAAGTTGAACTTGAAAAGATTGGTCATGTTTTCCAAGGGCCTTTCTTGAACTATCAACTCCTCTAAACTTACAGAGATTAGAACAAGTGTTCACAGTTCAAGAAAGCCTGTGGAGAACATTCCCACAATCTCATGAATTCTATCTGCTTTAACTTTAATTCATCCTGAAAATGAAAATATACGGAAAAAAAAGGTGGAAGAGAAAGAACAAGCGGAGAAGGGAAAAAAAAAGCCGAACTAGCGCCGGCTTAAATAGCCGGCCTAGCGCCGGCTTAATAGCCAGCGAACCCGCCGAGAACCGTGAGTTCGTTCCCTGCACGTGCCGCAGCACTTCATTAATCTCCTCCCTACCGTGGCACGGGTGGCCGACGTGGCAACTTGGAAGAATTTAATTTGGGATTAGTGACTGAGATGTCATAATTTGACGATAAGTAGATATTGCAGTTTGTTATTAGATGTTATGGTTTAATTGAGATATCATAATCCGACGATTAAGTAGATATTGCATTTCAATTACAATACCTGCCCCCATTTTGTCGAGACGTGACCGGTCCTTCCCCACCCGGACCCACATCATTCTCCAATCATAGCGCAGAGTATATTTTATGATAATTTATTCGATATTTGCGTGCTTTGTAGGCTATGGGTGTAATTTATGAATAATTGTGATTATACTTTGTTTAGGGGATGAGACTTCCTTTATTAAAGAGTGTTTTTCTTAATGAAATGCACAAATGGTCTTTTAATAGATATCGTAGATACTAATAGCGAAATAGCGGAGGACCGTAAAAGTGTTACTCGAAACCGCACCTGCTATGGAACTGGTTGAACGCGCGAGCCCGGCCGCAGTGACGTACTACTATACCTGCACCGGTTGAAAGTTGCGTCGGGCTTCTCCATGTTCTTCTTCCGTACCGAATCAAGTTACGACGTGTGACACCTCTCGCCCAAATCGATCGAGTTCATCGGTACTCGGCGCTTAAGTCGCGACCCAAGTCGCCAGGTGCTTTCCTTTTTATATTCGCCTCTTTCTTCTCTCTTGGGATTAAGATTTGAGCCCTAAATAATTTCTGTGCTTCTTCTTCTTCTCCATCTCAAGTCTCCGATCGTCGACTTTTTCGCCATGTTATTTGTGCACAAGGACGCCTCCGCCCGCCGACGATTTCCCTTCTTCGCTTCGTCTCCGCCGAAGTCGCCTCCGGGGTCCTTAGCTCGCCCCTTCGAAGACACAGTCGCCGCCCGCCTCGCAGATCTGCTCCGCGATGCCTCCTCCCTCTCCTGGCTCGCTCGCGCCGTCCGCGTCCTCGCCCTCATCCTCGACGACGCCGCCGCCCTCCTGGCTGACTCCTCCGCTTCCTCCTCTGACCTTGCCACTCTCGCTTGCTACCTTGACTCCGGCGTCGTCCTCCTCGACATCTGCAACGCCGCCTCCGCCGAGATCGACCGCCTCCTGCGCCGCCGCCTCCACCTCCGCTTTGCCATCCACGCCATCGCCACCTCCGACGGCGGCCGCGACGCCGAGAGGCTACGGAAGGCGCGGGATTCGCTGGCGGAGTGGACCGCCTGCGCCCGTCGCTCGATCAAGCCGTCGATCGTCGGCCTTGTGCGATCCCTAGCCCCGGCCAACCCCCCAAGAGGAAAGATCTCGATCGCCCGGAGGGTGATCTACGCGGTGGAGGCGGTTTCTTCCCTGATCGCTGGCATCCTGGTCGCCGTCCTAGGCGGCAGCGAGCAGCTCACCCCCGCCAGTGTCCCTTCCGACCTGCCCTGGGCGAAAGAGTACAACGACCTTGCCGCCGCGATCTCGTGCGAGCTCGTCGGCGACAGGTTCGCCGCGGAGCTGGATGCGGCTGAGGCCGCCGTTAAGACTTTGACGGACGTGATCTCAACAGACGGTGACGGCGAGAATACAGAGACGACGTTACGGAAATACGTGGAAAGCACGGAGAAAGCCACGGGCGGATTAACGGAAGCGTTGGATGAGTTATCTAACGCCGTTAACGGGCTGTTCCGCTCGGCGCTGGGTTTGAGGAACGTGACTTCGCAAGCATTCCGTGTCGACTCCTGCAACTAATCGATCGGCAGATATGGAAAATCAAATATCAAAAATCACCCAGAAAAAAAAAAACTAGTTTTGCTATAATCATGAACTGTTATTTTCCTTTGGGTGGCCGTTATATTAGCAGATATATTTGTGCACAATTTTACATGTAAACAAATTCATATGCAATATATTCGACTCTCGGCTCACTTGTTAATCTCTAGGTATTCTATTTTTTTTTTAATTTTTTTAAGTGGGTATTATATATTCAGTTGATTAATGTCCTATAAAATTTTTTCATAGATTAGCATTCGCCGCCGTGGTCAATCAATTCAGCGAACAAATTGGAAATTAATTGGTGTCTTGGAGTGTTATGGGGGCATCCATCGGTTTTTCGTGTAATATAATAAATTGTGTTTATTGATTCTATTAAATATTTAAAAGGCACAAATATTTAAAAGGCACAAATATTTAAAAGGCACAAGAGTACGTCATCTACTCCCACTGAATTTGCCCATCGCACCATAGAGCAAGTTGTTAGGAAAGAGTTGATTACGATCAATTGATCCTCATTTTTTTCTCTTATCACCGCACGTAGATTAACAATAATAAAATAAAATAGGTACAAATTAATTTGGTGTGTGGTCCTGTCGAATAAAGGAAGTTAAAAAGCTGAGGATTCGATGACTATTGGCGGGATGAGAATTTAAATCTTATAAAATAAAGTTAAAATCGAAAAAAGTCTTTGGTGTTGGTCCTCCGACGTTCAAGACAGAATCAAAAGAGATAATGAGTATTTGAGAAAAAGATAAATTTTGTCTTTCCTCATACCTGGTGCACCCTTTTATATCTTTCTTAGTGATCATTTATTTGCTCTTATTTAATGATATTAATTATCAGAGGAAGGTTTTTTTTATCTTGAATTCTGTACATTAATGATAGAAGGAGTGTTCTTCTTTGTCTTAGCTTCTTTATATTTAATGATAGATGAAGTGTTTTCTCCCATTCTATGTAATGTCATTCCTTGTGTCGGATGGGCGATCCGAACGGCTCGCTTTCCTCCCGACCGAAATAATCCGGCTACTAGTCTGTTCATTCGTCCGACTGGCCCATGATGTCCTTTCGTCTGACTAGTCGGGTGATCCGCTCGTCTAACCGTCTGGGTGATCCGGTCGGCCTATATCTTTGCCGACCGGGTCTGGGTGATCCGCTCGGCCTATGCCTTTGCCGATTGGAATAAACAGACAGCCACCTTGGCTAAGATTCTTTCCGTAAGCTCCGGCGTTGACTGCTTTGACTTTGACCGACACCGTATCAACTGACTTGTGATAGGTGGACCCTTATTACCGCATCACACAAGCCTCCCTTCAAGTCTAGTCGAAGGAGACTATAAATCCGACTGATTGGACAAGCTGTGTCTTAGGTAACTCTGAAGCTAATCGACCCAAATGTCCGATCGGACTATAATCGGTCAATTGATCGGCCCATGGCTTATTTTTCGCGCCAATCGAGAAGAGGAGCAGCAACACTTGGTAAATTCTCTTCTCCTCGCGCAAGCGTCATTTAGGCTGACGTCATCCAAATCTCTAAAGTCCGTGCAAATCCTTGATAGTTATGGCAGAGCACGCGGCTATCCCCTTTTTAATTAAGCTCGTTAAATGCTCCCGATGACCGAATGACACGTGGCCACCACTGCCGCCGCATGCCCGATGTGACAGGTGGATATCCGCCTGTCACGTGATGTGCGTCGTTTCAAAATTAACGATTGGATCTACTTCTAGGTTTTCGTATTGCCGGATCAAACGGTTGAAGTCGATTAGCCGCGAAGTTTATAATCTGCCTTGCTTCTCTGATTTCCTCACTTGTTGTCGTCGTCTTTGTCAGTGAGCATCATAGCGTCACTGTGCCCTACGTCTTCTCCTGCAATCTTTAGCAATCTTCCTACGTCTTCTCCGGCAAACTTTTGCAATCTTCCTAGTAAGTTTCCACTTCCCATCAATCGAATATGTTCAGTGTTCGTAGTGTTGTTTCTCAATCGAACTTCTTGGTTTCCTATCGACTTTATATCTCATGGCAAGCTCCTCACAACCTCCTACCTTTGTCCCTGGGCTATGGTATACATCCCTTGAGTCCAGGTTGAACGGAGGCGATGTTGAGAGTTTAAGAGATGCTTTAGGAATTCCGCCTAACTACCAAATTGGTCTACCCTCTGCCTTTGACTATCCGAACGAATCGCCCGACTTTGTAACATTTTTTAGGGACCAATTTATTGTCGGTCTACGATTCTCGATCCACCCTTTCTTTTTACTGTTTGTAAATATTTCTGTATTTCTCTCCATCAACTAGTGTCGAACTCCTTTCAGATGCTATGCGGGGTCGTCATTCTATTCCGTCTGCATGACATTCCCTTTACTCCTTGGTTCTTCCATTATTTTTATTATCCCAAATTTTCTGAGCCGGGGGCCTTCTTATTCCAAGACTGAGTGGGCTTGGTCTTTTTCGATAAGATGTCATCCTCCAATAAACATTGGAGGGAATACTACTTTTTCGTTCGCTTTCCTGAGCGGTCGGACTTCCCGACCAGATAACAATTAGAGACGTCGAACCCTCCAGAGCTCAAGAAATACAAGAGTCGATCAGACTACCTCCACGCAGCTTCACAATTGGTCGGTTAGAAGTATCATATGTTGGCGCAACGGGCCGGCAAGAGGGGAGGGGTGAATTACCTAAAAAAGAAAATGATACTCTCCTCGATCTTTCAACTCTTTAAGTGCAACAATAATAAAATAATAAATAGAACTAAAGAAGACTCAGGGATTTGACTTGGTTACAACCTGAGTGGTTGTTAATCCAAGGCGGTTGAACAACTCACTAAGAATCTCCTTCTTTGAAGGCAGAAAAGTCTTTTACACATTGAAAGCTCTAAGAGTTGCTAAGAAGTTAGTACAAGAGTTGATTGAGTATTTCCTATCTCCAGGGGCCTTTTTATAGTTCCTGAAAATTCTATCTAAAGGCTTGAGGGCACCTCCCAAGGGGTGGAGGGCGCCTCCAAGGCTAGGCGAGTGGATAAACTTTTATCCACTCGTAAACGGTCAAGTTTGACTGGTCGAGGGCGCCTTCAATAGCCTTGAGGGCGCCTCGGACACTATGGAGGGCGCCCTCCCGCTTGAAGTGACGAAGGCGCCTTCAACACTACGTTGAGGGCGCCTTCAGCTTGCTTTACCAGCTCCTTTTGACTCCTTTTCTTCTTCCGAAGCTCCGATCGCTTGAGTGATTTCGATCAACTGAAATAGGGCTTACCCAAACCCAATTTTTGACCTTCTCCTCAAGCAGGCTTCTGCTCCGGCTTCTCGTCCCTCGAACGTCGTGTATGTTCTTCTCGTCCACCGGTGTACTCTTTCGCAGCTCTTTCGTCCTTTGGACGCACCGAGCTCGTCGGCTCCCTTCCCGTGCCATCCTTCTCGCCAACTAATTTTTAAAATTGTGTTTATTGATTCTATTAAATAATTAAAGGGCACAACAGCACGCCATCTACTCCCACTGAATTTGCCTACCGCATCTTAGAGCAAAGTTGCTAGGAAAGAGTTGATTTGGGTCAATTAATCCTATTTTTTTCTCTTACCACCGCACATAGATTAACAATAATAAAATAAAATAGGTAAGAATTGATTTGGTGTGTGATCTTGTCCGAATGAAGAAAGTTGAAAAGTCTAGGATAGGATGATTATTGATGGGATAAGGATTTCAATCTTGTAAAATAAAATTAAAATCAGGAAAGAGGTCTCTGGTGTTAGTCTTCCGACGCTCAAGTCATAATCAATAAGAGATAATGAGTATTTGAGAAAAATATATGTCAGGCCCCGGGGGAGTCTCTGCTAGAAGAAATTTCGATAGCATCTCCCTTGTACGGGTGACAATATGAAACTTTACTGTTGGAGCAATCTTGCTCAAGACATTACTCATTGTTGATGTTTGATTAAATTAGTTTAAGTTGGGCATTAATTGTGATCTAACATAAGTATTGAGTGAGCAGATATGAAGAGAAGACCAAGTATGAAGACTTGGTAAGGAAAGTTCCGGATGTGCGATCTATTGGCAAAATAGAGACTTAGTATGACAAAGCCAAAGGTAGCCCTTGAAGACAAGCGCAAGGATGAGGAGTCATGGAGACGGAAGCATCCTAAGGGCACAAGGCTGAGGGAAGGTGCTTGGAGGCATGAAGTCTAAGCTAAGGAAGTATTTCAAGTGTGTAAAATAATGTATATCTTAAACTATACGTTTACTGTAAATTTCAAAGATATAAGGTACCAGTCGACTGGTACCCACACCAGTCGACTGATACCAAGATACAGAATGAACAGAAGGTCGGCAGACAGATTGGAGTCAAGCACCAGTCGACTGGTACTAGTATCAGTCGACTGGTATATGACCGTTGATGTCGGGAAAACTATAAAAGCACCTTTTAGAGCTTGGAGAAAGAACTATTGTTCAAAACTGAAAAAGTGCTCATCAAGTGATCTTCAAGTCTACAGATATTCACTCTCTTCCTTCTGATCCTAAGCTTCATTTTGTAAAGAGGAAGAGGAAATTGTGTAAGGGTTTCTCCACCTTCAATTGTGATTCGAGAAGGAGAAGTTTTTAGTGGAGCTTGATTGTGTGGGTGTGTGCCTTGGATTAGTCACCTCAAGGAGGTGGAGACCAAGTAAACCAAAGAGTTAGCATTGTTCTCTTGTTTTCTGTTATTTTCTTTATCTCTATTTGCTTCCGCTAACAAGAGTGTAGGAAAAATCGAAGAAAGGCTATTCACCCCCCTCTAGCCAATAGCAAAGGTCCTATCATTTACTACATCATCCAAATACCTCGGCCAACACGGCCGGAACATACATATTTAAAAATAAGCAATCACCACGCAGTTTAATAGTAAAACTACACTAATGTAACGATAAAGAAAAGTCATCTAAAAAATCCTACTCAACTACACCCATAAAGCTCAAATCCGATATCCTACTCCACTACACCCATAAAATACAAATAACAACGAACTCACCTCTTCTGCCATCCAAGCGTCATGTAGCAAAACATATCCAATAAAAATCCATCTACAATAAATATAACACAATATCCAAGTGTCAAAACTAGAACAAGTCTAAAAAGTACAATAAGAAAATCAAAACATAAAAATACATTCTCGCGATCTGCAGGGGACTAGCTACTAGAACTCTCCAGACAACCTCAACCTGAAATATAATAATAACCAGGGGGTGAGTCAACTTCTCAGCAAGTAATATTGATATGCATAGTAAGAAAATAACAACTAGCACTAATCATGCGTACAGTCTCCTAATATAAGAATAATAAATGCAACTGAAATAAATAGGAGAAAACTGTACTAACCAAGACCTGATGTATAGATAATCAACCGAGAGGAATAGGAATCCTGTATGCATGTCAAACAAATGCATCCATCCAATATGCAGCATACAAGTACAGCAAACACAAGCAATAAATATATCAATGCGTATGATGTCAATGACATGTCCTGGTCACCCCTACTCTCCAGTCAGTCGTCTCACACACGATGGTGAGACCGAGTAGGTAGGGGCTATGACAACCGTGCACTCTGCCATCACTGCTCCTGATGAGTGACCGAGTGGACGGGATGTTATCGGAGTACACCTATCCTCCTACCCCAAATCATAAGTCGGGGAGCTCAATGCTCTCATCTCCCTGAGCAAGTCCAGAGGAGGGATTCCTGTCTTGCTACAATGCTGCGTCACATTACTCATGAGTAGACCAACAGAGTCCTTGACAGAACACCTGCTGCAGCACACCCTGACTGATAAGAACCACTAACCCATGAGTAGTTGTGTGTGCAGATCCATGTAACTGGCGATGTGCTCAACAATAATGGAGCCGACTATCACGCAGCATGCAATCATGCGAGATGATGCATGAAACTAAGCATGACAATATCCTGAACCTATCCATATATATAAAATGTGTACCCTAGCATCAATGGATCAAATCCGAAGATCTAAGCTACACAGGTAAGGTATGATAAAACCTAGTCTGGTATATCAAAAGGCATGGTATATCATTACCTCTATGATCATAAGAAATCTGAAGGGTATAAACATGAACGTTAAACAGGTAACAATTAAAGCATGCTCGGGTAATAGATAACTATTACTCTTTGTTAAAATCTACTATGCATATCAAATGACCATATCAAAAGATAAGTCAAGGTACCTGCCTCCAATAAAAGGATCGTATCCGTTCCAAATCCGACGTCGAGATACTTATCTCGCGTCAAAGTCCTGTGTCACTAATATAAATATATTTTATTTAGCTACAATTCTTATAAACAGCTAAATAAAATCTCTAACACTAAATTAGGATAAAACCCTAATCATATTACCATCAACCTAACTAATTTAAGATAACCAGCTCAAGTCCAATATAACCTCTTAACTTAACCCTAAAAAAAAATTGAAATGAAGAGAACAACCAGTATAGCCACAACGTATCCCTAGCACTCACCAAGCTTAATGGTAGTTGTTGTGGCTTGCAACCGGAGGGGTTCGTAGCCCAAAAGATGATGGCCGAAGTTGTAGACCTGTTGTCTTCCAAATCAAACGCCCTAATCAAACTACACATGATCGTCTAACTACAAAACATATCAAATTTCTACCCCTTACCTCAATTCACAACCGTGCTTTGTGCTGGAATTCAAGGTTTGCTGTTGGAATACTTCACGGCAGAGCCTTCCTCTCTCTCACAGCCGTGATCACTGTTCCACCGAAACCCTACACCTGCTGGACCAGATCAGAAGGGGGAAAATCAAGAGTGCAACCAAGTGTTCCAAGTACAACCAACTCACCTTGTTGGTTCGACAGTAAGGAACTGGGGCACGGAAGAGGGCAGGGGGGAGGTGGAACCCTGGCGATAAAGTGGCGATCGGCGCTAGGGTTCCTGTGGTCGGTGATCGGTGTCAGTGCGCAGATCCAAAGAGGGGAAGGGCGGCGACGCTAAGGCAGAGGGATCGACGTCGGTTGTGGTGGCCGGTGGCTATACAGAGGGAAGAAGGAAGTCGCGGGTCGGCTGAGGTTAGGGCTCACGGAAGAGGGGGAAGAGGAGAAGGAAGGGGATCGGCGAGGGAGAGGGCGAGAAGAGGAAGCGAGACCCTTGGCCGTGGGGTCTTGAACGCGAGGGAGAGGAAACCGTTGGGTGGCGGTTTGGGGACGACGTCGGGCGCGTGGGTTCGGCGGAGGAGAAAGGAAATGAAGGGGAGAAAAAAAAAAAGAAAAAGAAAAGAATAAAAGAAAAGGAAATATTTAAAAAAAATCAAACATTTCCTCGCTAAAACGGGATAGTCCAAACAGACTTTCCCGAGACTCAGTTTTTATCCCCCGTAAACTCATCATACGAGCTCCGAAAAATTTCCGAAAAATTTCTAAAAATTCTGAAAAATTCTCTTATGATTATTCGTCATTTTTTCGGTATTTTACAATATAAATCTTGCCTTTCCTCATATTTAGTACTCTTTTATATCTTTCTTAGTAATTATTTATCTGCCCTTATTTAATGATATTAATTATTAGAGGAAGGCTTTTTGTCTTGACTTCCGTGCATTAATGATAGATGGAGTGTTCTTTTTTATCTTGGCTTCTTTATATTTAATGATAGATGGAGTGTTCTATCCCCTCCTGTGTAATGTTATTCCTTGCACCAGACGGGTGGTTCGAGCGGCTCGCTTTCCTGTCGATCGAAACAATCAGACTACTAGTCTGTTCATTCATCCGACCGGCCCATGATGTCCTTTTGTCTCACCAACCGAGTGATCTGCTCATCCGATCGTCTGGGCGATCCGCTCAGCGTATATCTTTGTCGACCGAGTCCGGGTGATATGCTTGACCTATGCCTTTGCCGACCGAGATAAACATACAACCACCTTAGCTGAGGTTCTTTCCGTAAACCCCGACATTAATCGTCTTGACTTTGATTGACACCGTATCAAGTGACACGTGACAGGTGAATCCTTATCACCACATCAATGGGTAAGTGTTCTCTTAAAAGGAATTTAAAATTGAAAAGAAAAATAAAAAGCAAATTTATAAAAAAATTAATGATAAATATTTACCTTCTCTTTTGTGTATTTTTTTTAAAAGTGTTGGCAAATATGGGATCGAAAAAAATTATCAAGTAAAACGGCCGATTGGGTTCGTGTATTAAACTTTTAATTTGTTATAGCATCTCTATTTTAGGTGGGCCGTAATTTTAATTTGTTATAGCATCTCTATTTTAGGTGGGCCGTCCGAGAAATAAATAGATATCTACACCATGGACAATATTATAAAAATCAATACTGAATATATTTACAGGTTCCCATAGGAATGAAATATTTTGGATTGGTACCAATCGAAATGCAAGCCTATTAACGAAAACAACAATTGGTGTTATAGAAAAGCGGTCGTTAATTGGAAAATCTTGACCAGTGCGAAAGATCATTGTTGAAATAACTGAATTAGTAGATATTCAAGCCATGGAAACTTAATTAAATATTTAAATTCATAATGGTCTCCATGTAATCTTTCCCATTCTTTGTATTTTGATTGTATGGTTAGGCGGTGAGACTCCGGAGGATCGGCTTCATTGTGGTGAGGGAACAATCTGGACCATCAGTTAAGGCCTTAATAAATGATCGCCTAGTGATACAGGAGATAGAAGGGCAGATACAATCAAAATGTTACTTAGAAATGGTTACCCTTGGAACGAGGGATAGGAAATGCATGATAAATGTACCCAATTATTTACCCGGTCTTCCAACTTCCAATCCCGAAGCCATGGCTTCCTCCTCCAAAGCCCTAGGCGAGCTCCTCCGCTCGCCGAAGCGTCTCCGCCCGATCTCCCTCTCCCCGGAATCCATGACCCTCAAATCCCCCCTCTCGACCCTCCACGCCCCTCCTCTCGCCGCCGGTGAACACCCCTCCGCACTCACATCGGAGCAGGCGAAGAGGGCGAAGAGGGTCGACGCCGACCGATCCCTTTCCCGATGGAAGCGGAACCTCAGTATCTGTTCCGAAAGGATCGCGACAAGGAAAGGTACTCATTCCGATCCCTATGTGAAGCTGGGAGAGCTCTTGGTCGAGGAGACATGGCTGGAGGCTCTCCCCGGCGAGCTTCAGAAACCCTACGCGCAGAACCTGTGCAGGTTTGTGGAGATGGAGATGCGCGGCAGCGTTCCTATCTACCCTCCGCCCCACCTTATATTTAATGCTCTTCATTTGACTTCCTTTGATGAAGTCAAGGCAGTCATTATTGGACAGGTAGACTCCTTGACTTGAATACTTTGTTTTGCCTCATTATATGCCCTGTTCTTTGAGTTTCTTGTTTCTTACGCATGCTACAACTTTGACATTTTGTGCCTCCTGATTCCCATTTTTTAACTAGATGAGTATCAAGTTTATTCATACTGTCATAGTGTATTGATCTAGTAGCAGTGGCTTGTAGAATGATGTTGGTCATTTTATCTGAGGCCTCCATTATTTGGTTCCATGTAGAAAATCGAAAAGAACATGATTTAAATTTGGTTTCTATGTCTTGCTTTGGTTTGACGAGTTTGATAGTTTAATTATATTTGGTTCTTGTTTTTTTTTTTTTTGAAAAAAGGTTTGAAGCAAAAATCCCAAAATATAACTTGTAATATATTTTCAGGTAAATGATAAAATTTACTCCTTTATCCTCACCATTACCATATAGGATGAGTAGCTTCAATTATATATCAATTGTTTTCCATTACCAATGTTGAATGTTTCTAAAAGTTTTATGTTTAAAGCTTTAATAATGAACATTATATAAATTGTTTTACAAAAAAAAATACTATGCTAATTTTGCTTCAACCAAACTGAAACAAACTAACCAAATTATTTTGGTTTGATTTTAATTTTATTTGTAACCTTATTGGGTTTTGTTCGAAAAAATTAAGTTTAAAATCTTGATTTATCCAGTTTGGTTCATTTTGAACTGAATGAACACTCTGAATTTTATCAACCTACCTCATAAGTGATAATGCCAGAAGATTACTTGTTTTTTTTTATGATTGAAATTTCAAGCCATGATTAATCAAGATATTATTTAGAGATCATATTATTAATATTATTCTTATTTTATTATTTATCTTTCACACAGGATCCTTACCATGGACCTGGTCAAGCCATGGGTCTTGCATTCTCAGTACCCGAGGGCATCAAGATTCCATCAAGTTTACGTAACATGTTTAAGGAACTTCAACAAGATGTTGGGTGTTCCTTGCCATCACATGGAAATTTAGAGAGATGGGCTTTACAGGTAAGGATTCATGGCCATCGTACACACATTGATAATCCTTTTTGTGGATTTATTATTTCTATTGCATTTTTCTTTAAAAAAATAGTCTTATCGTGCAATATTGACATTGAAGTCTAATAGGACTAGAATTCTAATCTGAGGATAAGCCTTCAGTGCATGAACATGTTGCAGCATAGTTCAGTGGAATTGTAAATAATCTCTATCGTTTCACCTTAAGATCAAATTCTCTATGCTATATAAGCATACATCCTAGTCTTCTTTTGACTCATTTTCGCCATTGATTTCCCAAGTTTAACACTAATAGCTGGTCTAAACTTGAATCTAGTTGTGTTACTCTATCTTGTTACTTGTAGAATTGAAATAGGGATATCTCTTATCAAGTATTTTATGATGCATTTATATTTAACTGGTAATCCTAAAATATTACATTCAAATATACAACTAAATCTGCAAGTTTTTTTGTGGACTGAACTGAACTGACATGACATTTTGTTCAGGGAATCCTGCTGCTGAATACTGCCCTTACAGGTATGCTTTTTGTTCATTAGTGTCTTGGTTGATACTTTATTGATGAAACCTTTGGTCACATTATTTCATTTCTGGTATCTTTTCAGTTAGGGAACATCAGGCTAACTCACATGCTAAGAAGGGGTGGGAGATGTTTACTGATGCTATTATTCAAACAATTTCCCAGCGGAAAACAGGAGTTATCTTCCTTCTATGGGGCAACTATGCCCAAGTAAAATCTAGGTTTGTTTGATTTTCTATTATGTGATCTTTGCAGGAGAAATCGTATCTACTAAACAAGTTCAGAGTACAAATTATGTTTCTGGTTGTAGGTTGATTGACGAGTCAAAGCACCATATCCTAATGGCTGCTCATCCATCTGGTCTTTCTGCTAACAGAGGCTTCTTTGGATGCAGGTTTTTACCTTTGGCTAGACAAACAAAATTCTTGACAATCCTCATACTGAACCAATTTTTTTTTTTTTGCTAAATATTATTTCAGAAGCCATCTCTGCTAAAATTTGAATCTTTGAATAATTAAGCTGTCAAATGGTTTTGTCTTAGTTGATCTTGTTTTTCAAGAATAAAACCATAGCTATGCACCTTATGTTACTCATCATCATTTTGTCGTTCAAGTGAGCTTGACATGCTTTTCTGCACAAACCATTACAATCTCATGTAGGATTGAACTCATATGTGATCTATTCTTCTTTAAGTGATCTTTTTGCAAATTGCAATGCTAATCTGGTTAGAACTCTCAGCAATCTCCATGAAATGTTGTTCGTAAACTTGCACTATTATTCAGTGGTTTTGCAGGCTATTTTTAATTCTTGACATCAAGTTTTTGATATCAAAATGGCAATTCCTTGTGCTGCCTGGTAGTCATTAAAAGGAAGGATTAGATTCAACATTGTCTTGATAATTGGAATAAGGTAGCTGTCATCATGCATACCCATTTCATAAAATCTCTAGCCATCTACTCAATAACTGTCTTCATATTGCTCATTTATTGGCAATAGGATCTAGGATCTCTTGCTTAGGTTCAATTGTTAAAAAAAAAAATAATGTTCCTTCTTTTCAGAAACACCTAAACACGGCGCTCTGTTGATGTTGTTTTTTTTTTTTAAAATTGTAACTAGAAATATTTTGTCTTTTTAAATCCTCATAAAATATGCATTTTCAATTTTCACCCTGTTTTGTCCAAAATATTACGTCTACGAAATCATATACATAATGTCTCGCTTTCAGAAGGTGCAGGGATTTTAGATATATATCATTTTGATCGAGGTTTACCCAATGTTTTCTAAATTAGTAATCTTGATTAAATATTTGTAAACAAAAAGGACTTTATTTCTAGTTTTCCCATTAGTTAATATATTACTGATCAGTCTGATGGTTAATTCTTTTGTCTCAGGCACTTCTCGCAGACGAATAAGATATTGAAGAGACTTGGCCTTTCTCCCATCGATTGGCAACTTTAACTGCTAGGTGTTACCTTTCTCAGCTGCTGCCATTCATCTGGGCTTGATGAATCAAGCCATTGTGCTTGACCAAATGTTGTCCCAAGCTTTGTATCATTGACATCTTATGTATGGGGTGACTTGCTAAGTTCGAGCTCAGGTCATGTGAAGTCAAAAATTTACCTGGAGTGTTTCTGGACTGGAAAACAGTCTCTCTTTGCCTTGTGGATTGCATCAGTGAGAATTTAGTAAAGGTTTTGCTAAAGTAAGACAGATTAATGTTGCCAGGGTGGTGGTTGATGATTATGATTTTAGACGCAAAAAGTTTGTCAAAAGGTTATCAAGTTTAGGCTCAAGGATGGATCGACTAAATGGACTCGTCTATTAGTGGAGAATCAGCGCCAACTCATCAACAATCATCACTTCAACTCATCTCAAGTTGCACATATGTTTAAGCAACCATACTGGAATCGTAAGTTGCAGCCCCACAATCTTTGAGAAAGATCATTCATTATCAATTGCTACAAAATGAGACACCAGAGCAAGTTAGCAACTGTATTTAAGAATGTCTCTAGTGTTTACATATCACATCACCTCTGTCAGTTGCTAGAAGAAGAGAACTGAACAAAGCAATCCACTTCACTATTCCATCGATCAACCGCCACAAGTCGAATGCCCCATAGTTTCCATCCATCATCACCTGCAATTATCCCTACTGGTAAATCTATCCACTTGAACAGGTCGTTGCCCCACTTTGATACTTGTTCTTCCAAAGTCACATTAACTTGTTGGTATAGTTGCATCTCTAAGTATCAACAAAGAACCAAATCATGAACTCTTGGGGATAACTTGCAAGAGAAACTTGAATCGAGTTCATAGCTTATTCTTCTTATACTCTCTCCATTTGCAAAGCAATTTTCTCCTTTTGTCCTTCCTAACCACGAAACTTCAAGGAAATATCTCCACAAGTTGACAACTTCCTAGTCATATTATCTTAAAGCTAGTCAGAGATGTACTTCGCTTGTCCTAATCATGCTTTGATTTAACCAATAAATAACTTGCGTAGCTTGAACAACTTTTCTAAACAACTTCAGTGCCTAATTCATGAGCTCTATCACTTTAATATACATCCAGATGGAGTCATGTCTATGTCACATTGTTTTTTTAAGCGAAACATTTGTTAGATTTCTCAACACTCTAGTTGAATATTTAACTTGGAAACAGTGCTTAGATTGACTTTGAGAAGAAAGAGCCAAATAGCTTCGATCATCACGACTATTATTGACTTACTTTAGATTTTCAGGGACGACACATCCTTGTAAATCCCTACTCATTCTTCGGTTTTTTTTTTGAAGATTCGTGGCGAGTAAAATAATTGGCCATAATTGATGGGATGTGATTGCACCTACTATGTCAATATTCTAATATAACATATATGTGAGCCATAATCTTGCGTCAAACTCAAACCTAATCATCGACACCTAACATGTTTGCCCGTACCGTATTCGATTAGTACAAAATTTAGGACAGTGCCAATTCTTTGTGTTATTTACTATACTAAGCATTGGGGTTAATTTATACTCATGATATTAGGCAAATTAGAACCTAACTTAAATAGATTAGAAACTACCTTCGAATATTTAAGCTTTAATTAATTTTATGTGAGATAGCCATATGGTAATGGACGGTGACATATTAAGTCACATTCACATACCATTATTCCCTCCATCTACATTACACGAATAATTTCTCTCTCTCTTTTTTTTTTTTTAATTTTAAAATTCTGAAACATACAAATAAACCACGTTACCAACTTGGCAAACAAATATACGAAGGCACATGATAATTAATTTTCGAATTAATTTTTTTAATTGAATTTTAATCCCACATTGAATTCAAACTTATGAGTTTCATAAAAAAAAAGAAGTAATTTTTGGATACATTCAATGGAAGCTTAGCTGGACAAGGCTGTATCTTTGAATCCACCCCGAATTTAGGAATTCCATATGACCATTTTGCCCCTCGTGCCATGCCATCATTTGAGATAAAATATCATTGCGAATCTAGTGATTAGTGGTTAGATATGCAGTTTTTTTTTAAAATCAAAATTTAATAAAAAATGCTAGTGAAAATTATAGTTTATTTTTTAAAAAATCCCTTACATAATTACATGTTGGTCCCTCAACTAACTCTCATTGAAAAAAAAGTAAAAAAATGTATTTCGCCTCTAAAGTTCATCTTCCTATGCTCCCCAAACTTTAAATAAAAAAAATGTTTAGATCATGACATATTTACTATAATATTGTTTTATTAGATTGAGAAATAGTGTTAATATTTAGGAGTTGAAGTCATTAAGAATTTATAAAATATTTCGAGCAAACTTGAATTTTTAAGAATATTTAAAAAATTGAGAAAATTTAGGGGCAAATGGAAAATATCCCCCATAAAACTGACAGGGATGTTCAACAAACAACGACGCGGCCGTGGCCCGTAATTATTGTCATGATTAGGGCGTTTCCGTCATTTGTATTTGAATTGACTATATTACCCCTAATCAGGTGCGATACATTCCGGAATGGTAGGGCATAGTCGTCTTTTCTGGTTCTCGAGATCCTTGCCTCTACGGCTCCGCCGCTATATAATGCCTCGTCTCCCCCAGCCCCCAGGGGACGAAGAGGCAAAAGGGCGATTGGCAATCTTCTCTTCTCCGCTTTCATTGCGCGCCGATCCCTGTTTTTAGGGTTTCGATCCGTCTCACCGCCCATCTCGCCGGTTTGGCGATCTCCCGAAGGCCTCACGCATGAGCTGGTTTGATAAGCTCCGCGGCCTCTCCGACCAGAGCCAGGACGGGCTCATGATCTTTCTCCTCCACCATTCGATTCCTATACCTTCCAGTAATCTTTTCTTGAATCTCATACGCTATTAAGCGGAGGAGGGAGATCGGTGACCGGTGGGTGCTTGCGCGCGGGGGAATGGCGTCCAAGGGCTTCTCGAATCGGAAAAAATTGGGTCTTGGAGGTATTGATTCTTATTTGTTCCGTTTCTTTAGCTCGTTCATGATGAAATTCATTTTTGATTTTTTTTATTCTGATTGATGTTGTGCTATTTTGTTTGGGGAGATATTATTACCTCCTTAATGGATCCTCCTACATATTATTCTGCTACGAAATGCAAAACGTCGAACATTCTATGCTAGATCCGGGTTTTCAAGGAGGGTCAAGAGACGGAAGTGAACAAAATCTTAGAAGATGTAGCTTTTAGGGATAATATCATATTTGACAACATACTAGATAAATTGGAGACCGTGACTTTATAAAATTGCAAGCCAGAAATTGGTCTACCAAAAGATTTCTCAAAGGAGAAAAGATTCAATTATTTTAATCTAAGAACAAGTCACAGAGATTCAGTTGTGCATGATTGAAAAATGGGTGCACATGATATCTAAAGAACGGGCACGTCTTGGCTCTTTGTAAGAGGCTTTATGAAAGCTTCCACTATACAATTTGCATCTGTGAACAGTTAGCACTATAGCATTTGACAAGTAAAGTATAAGTTTATTGTTTTTCAATTTTTATTGGGTACTTTTTAGTTTTCATGATTCAGATCCTCGTTTGGAAAATGTTCCAATTTCATTAAAAATGATCTCTTATAAATCATAATTCCAATTCTTATATTTACATTAAAATGAGAAGATTAAAATTGGAATTTTATTTCACTTGTCAAAAATTATATCATCTGAATTTATTTGTTGAATTTCATTTTGCTTATTAGAAAGCAAATGATCTGTATGTTCATACTGTTGCTTATTCTTTGATGTGATGATTGGAATCATGCAATTCTCCACCACAAATCTGACCAATTTTGATTGGATTTATGCCCCCAAATGAGGAGATAATGAAATTTATGTTTTCTCCCTTTTGTTTTCTCAAATAGGAGTTAGTAATATGCCTTATGTAGAATCTTATGGTTCTGAAGGGGGCTGCTAATGTGGCGGTTCCCTTTTTTTTTTTTTTTTGGTTTTGAAGGAGTTGTTTGCTTCTTCAACAATTAACTATATGTTTCTATTACTTGATACATAACTGTGCTCTTTGTTTGATGGAAATGTTTGTCATCTAGTTTTCTAGCATCTTGCTGTTTGCTTTTTCATTAATTAATCATGTGTTTTATTTAATTTGATACCTGTCTGTGGTTGTTTATCATTTTTAGCAACTTGCTAGATCTGATAATATGTCCTCTTGAATTTTCCAGTTAGGATTTGTGTTTTTTTACTACGTGTTACAAGCTTCAGTAACAAATTATGCAATGTTATATAGAAAAGTAGCTTCTTCTAAGTTTCAGTGAGAAGTATCAATATTAGCAGTTTAAGAAGGTGAATACTTGATGTACTTTATTTAGGAAGTTGTATAAGAACTGAGACAAGAAGCAAGTGATGTATAAAGAAATGAATTTCTTCACTAATTTCTGCATAAAAAATTGTCTTCCCATCATTGTGGGATTTTTTTTTTTATTGTGTTAGTATAATAATTTCTTCAATTTATATCCTTCAGGGATGGGATTCAAACTTTTGTAATAGATGTGTCTTATTATGTTTTTGATTTCCTCCCCACTGAGTTTCAGATAAATAAGTGAATTATGAACAATAACTTACATGGGTGAAGAATCCAGCTGCAGAACCAGCTTAAACATCTCAACAAATACTTTAAAGTTTTGTTGGTACTCCTATTTATATATCTTTGACATTATTACTAGATTGTGAAGTCACTGTTAGTTGTGTTGTTGTGTGCTAAATACTAAATGAGATATAATATATTGTTTTTTTCAGATCCAAGGTAATACCTCAAGGAAGTAAAAGAAAATCGTGTTGCTTAGTTTTCTGAATTGTTTGTAAAAAATAGCATAACCGTACCATAATGCAATTTAAATTTGAAACTATACATTATAAATCACTCGCAAATCATTGTATTTTAAGTCGTACATTTCACTATTTTTCTATTGGCACAGTTGGGACACTTCCTCACTTGGTCTTAACATGCAATAATCCTTTCAAAATAAATTATGTTGTTTCACAACCTATCATATGGTTTCCTTAGCATTCTAAATTGTTTAAAAAAAAGCATAACAACTTGAGATGTTCGTTTAAGACTTGCTTTATCTAGTAAAAAAAGAGTAATTGCGTGCTTCAATTTTGCTTTGTGTGAGATGACGTTTTCTGACTTTTCAACTGTTTAACATAGGTAGTGCCACCAGGTAGTAGTGAGTTAGTTAATGAACATTCATCTTATATGTGGTTGTTTCCTCTTTCCTATTATCCATTGTGTTTTTTTGTTGATGGACAACTCATTTATTCTACTATTTTCCAATGTTCTTTAGGTTTTCTAATTTCTCATATTGAGAGACAACAATCTTCTCCACCGTCAGTTATTGTGATTGGTGGAGGAATTTCAGGGATTGCAGCTGCTCGTGCATTGTGCAATGCTTCATTTAATGTAATATTCTCTTTCCATCTATGATTTTCTTACATGTGAATCAAACACTTCTCTTATTAAGAAATTGATATTTGAACTTCGGCTAATTTTTCCTTTTTAGGTTATTCTGTTAGAATCTCGTGATCGTCTTGGTGGGCGGGTCCATACTGACTATTCTTTTGGTTGCCCTGTTGACATGGGAGCATCATGGTCTCAATTATACGTTGATGTTTTATTTTAATTGATTTGTGCTTGACAACAATAACACATTGCAGTTGATCTTGCTGACACAGTTAATTTTTCTTCTTAATCAGGTTACACGGTGTTTGTAATGAAAATTCTCTTGCTCCATTAATTCGTTCTCTAGGCCTTAGGCTATACCGTACAAGTGGTGATAACTCTGTATTGTATGACCATGATTTGGAGAGGTAATTAGTTTCCATACATCTAAATGACATATTTCTTGATTCTTGATGGTTGGAGGTTCCATAGAGGGTTATCTATGTTTGCAAGATATTCTCAGGAAAATAAAATATAATATTCTTAGAATTAAAGTCTATCACTCCAAAGGAAAATGACCAAGTTAATTATTAGTTTTCATATTGTTAATTTGATACATTATTTAGTTATACATAATTAATGGGTGAAGTAAATGATACAATTTTATTTCTAACATGAATTTTTTATTGTGCCCTACTCCACATAGGATCTATACTCCTATCAATTCCCAATGACCATTTAACTTATCATGAATTTTCCTATTCCCAGAAAACCCCATCTTATTGGAAATAAAACTCCCTCACCAAATGAGGCTCTATTGCATTATCGATAACCCATATGTGTTAAGAGGACTATTGAGGTGCTTATGTGCATTTCAATAGATTCTACTATTGATGAGACAAGGCGCTCGCTAGGCTTCTCCAATGCCATGATTTTTTAAGTTCAGAAGTCTGTTTTATATATGACATCATGTAAACAATTTTATTCTTTCATCTCAATATTTTATTATGTTGCATCTGGGCATTTTGTTTTGGAGATTAGTTATATGAACATTGTTTCTTGCTGGTTAACAGAACTGATGAACATATATTTTTTTTTATTTGAATGCGGTAAAATTGTCTAAATTATTGATTGATCTTATCAATGGTATTTGCAGTTATGCACTTTTTGACAAAGATGGGAACCAGGTTCCACAGCAGGTGGTGATAAAGGTGGGAGAAACATTTGAGAGAATTCTCAAAGAGGTAATTGTCAATGGTTGCAATAAAATCATTCAAGTGATTGTATCTAATTGTCTTATTTGCTATGAATAATGGAAATGTTATTTTTGAATGCCGCAGACAGAGAAAGTAAGAGATGAAAATAATTCTGATATGTCTCTTTTGCAAGCTATTTCCATTGTTTTGGACAGAAATCCATATCTAAGGTTTGTCATATATCTAGATATTGGTATTCTATGCTTCGCCAAAAGTGGTCAACTAATGTGCTTTTTCTACCTACATAGGCAAGAGGGCTTAGAATATGAAGTACTTCAGTGGTATATATGTAGAATGGAAGCATGGTTTGCAGCGGATGTGGACACCATTTCACTGAAAAATTGGGACCAGGTCATCATATTTCATAATGGAAATCATCTGCCAAACGTTGTTCCCTCCTTTGCATAGGAAAAGTAGAAGTTATTGACTTTTTTCTCTAGGATGCATAGCTTTTTTAACATTGAAATAAAGTGCATTTTTCCTGAGATACCACAAAATATATTCCTTGTTGGAGAAGTTTTTCTTCTCCTGTTTTTTCTCATATTTTTTTCATAATGTCAGCTGCAGCTGAGACTTTTAGTTGGTATCATATCTAGATCAATCCGTTTATTCTTTTGCGTGAATGTATATTATTTGTATGAGAAGCAGAATTTCCAAAAATGAGGAAGTGTGCTCCATTATTCTTCTGCACAGTTACAGAACTATTCTTAAGTTATGACAATAACAAAATTATTCAGTGCAGTTAGGATTTTGATTAAGAATTATATGAGCCAAGCATGCCTTTGGATATCCCGAATTCATTTTTTAATGAAAACTTGTTGCATCTACTATGGTACTTGGATTTAAGGTATGACAAGGAAACATATCGCAGATGTCAGCTTGCCATTTTTACCCTTGTATAGAATCCCTTTATGGATGGGAATTTGATCCTCTGTTCCTGCGATATAATATGTTTCCATATTGGGTGCACTTTCACTCTTGAAGACCTATAGTTTTTCCCCTTTTTTGTTCTTATTCCACTCTCCTTATGTTATACACTGTTCATATGGTCTATTTTTAACATGAAATGGTAAAATTTCAAGAACATGTTTGTTAAGCTAATCTTCTTCTGGATGCAGGAGCATGTCCTTACTGGTGGTCATGGACTTATGGTGCAAGGTTACCATCCTGTTATTCAGGCTCTTGCAAAGAATATTGATATTCACTTGAATCATAGGTTTGTTTTAGACATTAATCTTTGAGGTGGAACTCACTATTCTAGAATGTGCATATCTTCCTTTTTATTTTTGTCATCTCAATATGCATCTTATAATTATATAATTTTCCCTGATGCTCATATTTGAACATTAGTCTTTGTATGTATGCATAATTGCATTTTATGGTAACTAAACTTCCAAGTTTATGTCTTCTTTTACTAAATCAAAAATAATTTGTTCTTTCCAACTCATCATCTTTGCCCATTTTTTGTGACTTCAATTCTAAATAAATCTGTCCATTTTCTCCTAGATTAGATTGTATTCATGTTAGATTATCACAATGTATAATGATTGATCTTCCGACAAAAAAAAGTAGTTCATTCATGTCACTCTTATCAATTATACTTCTCATTTCCCAATTCAATTGTATGTTCTTCTATTCTTCCTTAAGGTGGTGGAATTTGACACTTTGTTTGAATGTAAATGGTTCAGAAATTCTCAGTTGCTATGTTCAATAACTATTTCAACTTATTAATTTGATTCTTAAATTCGTGTGGATCAGGGTGAAGAGGATTGTACAACGTAACAATAGAGTAATAGTTACAGTGCAAAATGGAAACACATTTGTAGCTGATGCTGCTATTATCACTGTTCCTCTTGGAGTTCTCAAAGCAAATCTGATAGAGTTCGAGCCTAAGCTTCCCGAATGGAAACTCTCTGCCATTTCTGATCTCGGCGTGGGCATCGAAAATAAGATTGCTCTTCGCTTTGACAAAGTATTCTGGCCCAACGTGGAAGTGTTAGGTCTCGTGGCACAGACATCTTATGCCTGTGGTTATTTCCTAAATCTTCATAAAGCTACAGGACATCCTGTTCTCGTGTACATGACTGCTGGAAGATTTGCTTATGATATAGAGAAACTTTCTGATGAAGAAGCTGTTGACTTTGTGATGTTGCAGTTGAGGAAGATGATACCAGACGCAACAGATCCGGTTTGTTTCTTTGCTTTCATCTTATGCACCTCTCAACAGTTTAATTCTCAAAACATCAAAACTGAACTTTGGTTCATTTCTGACAGATTCAACATTTGGTTTCACGTTGGGGCACTGATCCAGATTCTCTTGGGGCCTATTCTTGTGATTTAGTTGGGAAACCTGCCGATCTGTATGAGAGACTATGTGATCCCGTTGACAATTTGTACTTTGCCGGTGAAGCTGCAAGCGCTGATCACTCTGGGTCTGTCCATGGAGCCTACACCTCTGGAATAATGGCTGCTGAAGTTTGCCGAAGGCGTCTATCGGTGCAGCATGGCGTAGCAGATCTCTTACAGCTGGTAATGAGGGAGGATTTGACAGAAGCCATGGTTCCTCTTCAAATTTCTAGGATGTAAAACAAATTTCCCTTAAAACTCCACCCCCTTTTCAGATACCTTAGCATGCAGTAAAATGCACTGGAAGCTTATGACTATTACTATGTTGTAACTGCTGTGGTGAACAGTAAGTCATTTATCACAACTTGTGTGCTATTTAATCTCTCTTTGTCCATTTCTTTTATCTGCTTTATTTCCTCGCAGCCACTGAGGTGCATATGTTACACCTCCAGTTCTGGCCATGTAATTTTGATCAACGAAAAAAAAATGCAATACGAAGCTCAAATTTTTGGACAAAAATCAAAGATTGGAATCATTACAGTGGTAAAAGGGCACCTCACCTCATCAGTTCTTTTGTAAAATTATAAAATTATACCGTTATCCTCAAGTAAAATAATTATATAATTATCCTCAAGTAAAATATTTGACCGGTTTCGATTTTTTTAATCGGGTGGTTTCAATTTAAGCCTTGAATCAGTCGGGCGAGTTAATTTGTTTAACAACAGTCACGACGTAGCACAGCTCATAGCTTAAGTGGGTAAAATCGGGTGAAAACCCGATTCTTCCTGTTTATAGTGCAGAGGCCACCGGTCTAGGTTGGTTTCACAGAACAATTAAACCGGCCTATTATTCTTCCACAGTTGAAAGTAGAGGTGTAAATGAACCAAGTTGCTTCCACAGTTGAAAGTAGAGGTGTAAATGAACCAAGTTGCTCGCGAGTTATTCGAAGTTCGATTCGATAAAAATTCGTTTGAGCTCGTTTAATGAGACTTGTTAAGATAAATAAACCAAGCTCAAGCTTCGTAATATTTGGCTTGTTAGCTCGTGAACACGTTCGTTAAGCTCATTAAATAATTTTTAAATAAAAAAATAATAATTTTAATATTAAATTTATAGATTTTATACTCCATTTATGAAAAATATAGACAAATATCTTAAATTTATTTATTAGAATAAAATTATAAACTTTAATAATAATATTATAATTTTTTATAAATATATAATTTAGTTTTTAATGAATATTTAAATTTATGATTTATATTTATTAAGCTCGTTTAGGCATGATAAAAACTCAAATAAATTCGTGAGCCATGAATATATTCGTTAAATAAAGCTCGAGCTCGGCTCTATTATAAATAAGTCAAACTCAAATATTCAAGAGTTCAGCTCGATTCGACTCGGCTCGATTAGAGCCCTAGTTGAAAGTGGATGAGTGTGATTCTACTGTGAAATCAGCCGTGCCCTCCACACTGAGAACCGGGCCTTTGCCCAATTTTTCTGATTCACTATTAATTTGGAATAGGCAGATCAGCAATTGTACATTGGATCTCTTAGAACCCATTGGCATCATCCAAACCATTCATCGCCACAAACTGGCGCTGTTATAATATGGATTTGATCGGTTCATTTTAACATTTGTATCGTGATAAAAATTATAACTACTATAATATAGACTTGTTCTATTCAAGAATATTTCTATTGTAATAACTATAATTTTATAGACTTGTTCAGCATTTACCTATCTAATTTTATAAGCAGGGTTGGTGGTATTGGACGCTGTTTTGATTACGAAAAATAATGTATTCTGATTTTTATTCTTATTTCTTTAAAATAGGGTTTAAGTTGACTTTTTTGAAGGATTAATCTACTGTTCCACTTGAGGTTAAATTTCTTACTTTCCTAATCTATTATGGAGTTCCATATCAATCAATCCATCGATTCATTCGTTTTTTTAATTTTTATTTTATAATAATTAATTTATATTAAAAAAAATTATCATTTTTAATATATTATGTCAAATTAATATTTAAGAATATAAATATAATAATAAAAAAAAAAAAAAAGTAGAAGAACATATAACACTTAGTTGAAGCATGATAAACATAATGGTATATTTGGGATAGTTGGCATGAGTGAGATTGGCAAGAGCACTCTGGCTCATCAAATTTTTGATGACGAGCAAATCAAGATGGTTTTCCAACACGTATATGGATAGAAAAATGATATGCACAAGGAAAAAAATTTAAGGAAAATCTCAAGGATAGACACATAAAATGATGGGGCCCATAAAAAATGAAATGGTGGGCTATGACTTTATGTGTCTATCCTTGAGATTTTCCTTGAGTTTTTTTCCTTGAGCATATCAATGTTCATATGGATATATATGTCTTCCAACATGTATATGGATATATGTGTCCAGAAATTACACGAGGATTATAGAACTACTCAAGCAAATGTTGAAGAAAGCAAAAGGAAATGATGATGAAGCTCAAACTTGAATTGATGTCGATGCATTATTCTACAGATTCTTCCTTGTGCTTCGTGATGTATATGGAGGGTGAGTGCTGGCCAGATACTAAGGAATCATGTAGTCACGAAGGCATAATCTTTTTTATTTTATTTATACTTTTTAATTATTAATTATAGTCATCGGTCCACTTAGATAATTTTTAATTCTGACTACGCCTTTATCTTCAATCTTCTAGGTGGTGGTATGTTATTGAGCATTCAACCGTCCTCGTCTTCTTCTTCTTTGCTTGTAAGATCTTCCTTCACTTGCTTGTTTCTTTCTATATGTACACCAAGTCCCACCATGAGATTAGGAATGTGCCAATATTTTGGTATGTTTGATATATCAAAATTAAAAAGAAAAAAAATTATATCTACCTAATTATTCATCTAAATTTTTTGATATTTCAGTATTTTGGTATACTCAATATCAAAAATAGTAAAAGTTATATCAATATTGATATAGAAAAATTTAATATCTATCAAAATTTTTGATATACTATTAATATCGATATATTTAGTACATATTGATAAGATATGTATGATATATCAAAATTTTTAATATTTTTCCACCTCGATTGTTGTGACTTTTGAGAGACTTGATGATAGACCAAAAGAGATTAAGGAAGATGGAGAAATAACAGTAGATTAAGGCCCTTAACAAGCTGTAATGGCCACAAGATCATCAAATAACATCTCACCCGACCACTTCTTTGGATGTTAAGGCTAACATCATAGGGGCAGAAATTGAAGATGTTGCACAAACTCTCATTAACATGATACTCAATCATTGATACACAGAATGATGTGTTTGAAATTGTTAGCATGGGTGGGATTGACAAGAACAATCTAGCTCAAAAAGTTTTTCGTGAACAACGGATCAAGAATAGTTTTCTAGCAGGTATATGGTGGATACATGTAAGGTCGGTTCAAGGCTAAGATCCCTATTATATATATATATATATATATATATATAGAGAGAGAGAGAGAGAGAGAGAGAGAGAGAGAGAGAGAGATCAGTTTAATAGGGGGTTTGAATTTTTTTTATACTTAATATTCTAATCCGCATCAGAAGTAACCTACAACAAGTAGCTTAACCAAAAAATAAATAAATAAAAGAAAATAAAAAAAAACTACTTGCTCCCGCAACAAAATATATATATTAAATAAAATATAACTATTATTTTATAGATATATAAATGTGGATGGTGAATATTTAAAATTATGATTAAAATAAATTTTAATTAATATTTATTTTGATTGTTAATTTTAATTTTTTTAGTGATAAAAATTTGATCAATAATTTTTAATTTTTATAGATTAAAATTAAATTTGATTTTTAATTTTTTATTCCTCAAAGTTAGATTTGATTGATAATTTTAATTTTTTATTATTAAAGTTAGATTTGGTTGGCAATTTTTTATTAAATTTATCTATAATTTTTAATTTTTCGTATTTCCAGCTTTACTTTTAGCATACTTACTCTTTTTATTCGGAGATATGCTTTTGTGCATTTTCTATATGCAGGAGTCGTATTTGGAGAAAAATTTATGATCGAAGCCAAATCTGCAAGCTAACGAAAGGACAAAGACACCATCTTGGAGTGTCACACGATCATGTCTGGGAGAGTGACCTAGGCCGTGTGGTGATGCTCACCCATGCAGCATTGGCAGAGCAGATCCTAGTATTGGTAAAACAAGATCTAAGTCATAAATTTATTGTATTCATGTGCTAACTTTATTTTACAGGGTATCTTTGTTATTTGGACTAACATATTTTATAGGAGCTAAAATGTAAAAGTTAGTCTCGGATGAACAGTACTCAAGGCGGCTCGGTGATGTGGTGAGGCATCTCAGAGTTGAATGGAGGCGCCCCCATGTGGATAAAGTTTGAGGATAGAGTTTTGTTGCGGGGAGGCGCCTCAAAGCATATTGGAGGCACCTCAGAGCCCATTAGAGGCACCTCGGAGCTGATAGAGGCACCCTCACGCGGATAAATACTAGAGGTTGTAGATCAGATAAGCGCTATTGGAGGCGCCCTGGACCCTTGGAGGTGCCTCCAACACTGTTTAAAAGAGGGGTTTGAGCGGAGGCTTAACTACATATTTACTACGCAATTTCTCAACCATCCAGCTTGTAACGACCCAAATTTCCTAGTTTTAAGTTTCAAAAGTTCTTAAAAATATTTAAAAATACTTTAGAAATATTTTAGAGATTTTTATAAATTTTTAGAGTATATTTACGTAATTTTTGGAGATCGTTTGATATTTTTACAAAACGAAAATTTTTTTGACAAAAATGTCCAAGCCGAGGTTTGAATCGGAAACCTCATGTTAAGCAAAGATTCGCTTAACCAACAAACCAGCCAAAGTTTTTTTAATTAAACCTATATCGAAATATAGTTAAGTTATAATGAGAACCCAAAGTTAGACCTAGTTATAAAAGGATTAGGTTTTTCTTTCTCCCGAAAAACCATCTGTCCTTCTTCCCTTTCTTCCTCCCGCGACGACGCTGTTCTCCTTCTTCGAGCGATTCTTCTCGGGCGAAAGCGCAGCCAAGGCTAGGGCTCCTCCTCTCGGGCGACGGCAGCGAAGAAGAAAGGTCATCCCGTCGAGGAGGGCACGCGGACACAGAGGAAACACCGAGGTTGGAAACTCATCCGAACCCTAGATCTCTCTCTTGGTTGTAAGTCGAAGCAAACCGTTGTAAGTACTACTCACCTGTGGTAGGAGTTGCTCCGAACTTAGGGTTTTCGTTTCCTTGCTTTCGGATTTTGCTGTGCCGAGTAGAATTATATGCTAGAGCTTTTCTTTCCTTGCTCTGTTTGTCAAGCCGAACAGTCATATCTATTTGCATGAGAATTTTGAGTTTTGTGATTGATATGCTTCAATTGTGATAATCCGAACAACCCTCTAATTCTATCACGTAGTTCATGTTTTAAGCATGTCTGTAGCACTTCAGTGTTGTATCCTTGTATATCAACCTATTGCCCATAAATTCCAGCAAGTTTGTTTTTCTTTTGGGCCATGCAGATGGGCATAAACAACCCTTGATCTTTAGCATTTCAATTTTAGGTAATCCTGGTTAATTACTAGGCATGATCAGCAGGTTATCTAAGGGACAATATTAGTTTTTGGTGCTATTCTTGAATACGAACAACCCTATTTCTTTCCATCATTACAATTCTGAATTCTTTGCTTATTTTGGTTAGCATGAACAACCATATTACAAGGATTCGGGATTTGTTTGTCTTGCTACCTTATCTAGCATCCCAGTATTTAGTTCCTTGTAGTTTTGTAACCTTCCTGTACTACCGTAAGCATGAATAACATTTTCCTTGCTACTCAAAGAGCAAGAACAACTCTTATTTAGTTAGAATGGGTTTAGCATTCTCCTTGCTACTCAAAAAGGTAAGAACAGCCTTAACTTAAAGTACGTAGTGTTAGTTTCTTGGTTTCTTGAACATGAACAACTATTAAGCTTATCTTGTAGTTTGATTGGCTTTGCTTTATTTTTATAGCATGCTCAGTTAGTTACAATTTTCTACTTGTTAGACATACTTACAATGTTCTAGTAAGCTCTATTAGGGGATTATGAGAAGTTATGAGTAGAGAAAAGACCAAGGTCTAGTTAGAAAAGATAACAAGTAATTTAAAGTAAGAGGCTAGTACCCGACTTCCAAGGTTGCGTTAAACAAATCCAGGTGACCAATTCCAAGGTCTTGGCCCTGGTAAGACCAAGGTCTTTACCCTCATAGGACTGGAGGCTCGCTACCTCAGTCTCTATTAGAGAGCGTGCATTTGGTACTAAGCCTGGGCCCAAGAAAGAGAAGAAGAAAGTTAAATATTAATTTCAAGTATAAGGCTATAAGTAAATGAAACAAGTATCACCTATGTTTAGAACTAGCAAAGTTTAGCTCTTATAATTCTAAGCATACAGTATTGGTTTTCATTTGCTTTCCTTATGAGTTTATTGAGCATGATTAGCTTTATTTCCAGCATGCAGATTTATTCTTGTATATCATGAGTATGCAGATTATTTTAGTGCTTTGCTATTAGATGAGCATATGTAGCTTTTCTTTTTAGCATTTCAGTTTTAATATCCTTTGTATCTTATGCACTTTCGAGTTTTTGTGAGATAATTTAGTACTTACTAAGCATTTCGCTTATAGGTTTATTTTCCTCCTACTACAGATAAAGGAAAAGCTAAAGTATAAAGAGGAAGGCGACAAGGAGGATGCGTGATGGATGGTGTGTGATGTTGAACTATGGAAGCCTCGAGACTTGGCTAAGAAGTTGTTTATAGTCCTTCTTTAACGTTATTAGAGAAGTTGAGATTGTTAAAGAGTTGTTTCCTTTTTCTTATGTTGCTAATTGAGTCTATTCCGCATTGTTAGTTTGGTTGTTTCCCACTGTTGGAGCTTTATTCATTTGCTATTGCTAGAATAGTTTTTTTTAAGTTGTTGTGTCTTATTACTGCGTGGTTGTGAAGTATATATACCAGCCGCATGTGGCTGATGGTTTATTTTGCATGTATTGATGATTATTGTCACCGGTACAGGGGAGACTCTGCCGAAATTTTTCGGTAGGAACTTCTCTGGGGCCGTGATAAATTTGAGTGTTGCTAATAATAGCATAAGTAACACTAGTAAGTAGAGTAATAGTTAAGTAACGACCACCTTTAGAGAGTAGCAAGGAAGGTGGGTCGTTACACAGCTGCTTCAACTTCATACTGCTACGTCGCGTTACTGCCTTACTATTAGTCAACTACATCTGGCCGCTGTCGGCAGATCGATACCAACACACAAGCATATCCATTTCGACATCTTCATGTTGGTAAGGAATCTATTATTGTGCATGCTTATTATTATATTTGCATAGTAAAGTGTAGGGTGTTACACTTGCCATTGTATTTTGCATTTGAGATTCAAATTCAGTGGATTACCTCGGAAAGGTCTAAAGGGCCTGGGTCTTGAAATAGGAGTTGTCGAAGGCTCCGAACCAAGTAAATCTTGTGTCTTGTCTCATTCTTTTGTGCTTAAGTATTTTTCAGCGGCGCACTTGGTTTAAAAATTGGAAAAAAAATATTTTTAAAATCATGTGATTAACCCTCCCCCTCTTGCATGCCTACAATTCTACAGGATATGTGTTGTGTTTCTTTTTCATTTTACATCTTTTAGTGATGAAAGATATGTTGGACCCCGTGATAGTTTTGATGTGATCAACCAAGCTGATTAGGTCTTGCGTTTTGTCTGACCCTTGTGTCTGAGTGTGCAAGAACTTAGGAGCACAGGAAGTCGAGCGGAAGACCCAGCTAGCGAGAAGGACGGTACTGGAAGGGAGCCGACGGGCTCGGTGCGTCCGAAGGACGAGAGAGCTAAGGAAGAGTACTCCGGTGAAGCGAGAAGAATGTGCACGGCGTTCGAGGACGAGAAGCCGGACGGAAGCCTGCTCGAGGAGAAGGCCGGGAACTGGGCTCGGGTGAGCCCTATTCTGGATGGCCGCAATCACCCAAGGAGCCGAACCGGAGCAAGTCAACTGGAGTTGACTTGCCAACGGTTCGGTAGACCGAACCCCATGATCGGTCGACTGAACCCCAATCCTCAGAAGACCAACCGCTGGTGACACGTTAGCAAGCTAGCCGTTGGGGGACTGATCGGTCGACCGAACCCAAGATTATCCAGAGACTGAGTTGAGCGTTTTCATCGGGCCAGCGCAGAGGAAGACCGTTGGCCGATCGGTCGATCGAACACAAGGATCGGTCGACCGAACCTGAGCTCGATCAACAGAGATTGCACCTGGACGGAAAGCTGGGCAGGTACAGCAGGTTCGATCGACCGAACTTGGGTATCGGTCGATCGATCCCTCTCGAGTCAAACCTGATCCCGAAGGATCAGGTGATCTGATAAGCTCGAGAACCCCTATTTAAAGAGGGTCTCGGGTAGCTTTACAGAACATCGAATACGAACTAATAGCAACTCTAGTAATCTCTGTTTAAGCAACTACTGTGCTGTCAAAGTGTAAAAGGCTTCTCCGCCTTCCTTACTGCCTGGATTAACAACCCTCTTGGTTGTAACCAGGTTAATTTTTGTCTCCTTTTATTTCTGTAGTTGATTTAATATTGTTGCTTTATTTTAAGAGTTGGAAAGCTTTGAGAATGGTATAATTTTTGTCTGCAGGCAATTCACCCCCCTCTTGCCGGTCCCCGCTGCACCAACAAGTGGTATCAGAGCCCAACAGCCTCAGAGGGACTAATCGCCATCTGAAGCACAACGATCAAGACAATGGCTGGCACGACCATTCATCCCCCGAAGTTCGACGGAGATTTCGCTACATGGAAGCGAAAAATGGAGGTATTCTTTAAAACAGACTTTGATATTTTAATTACTATGAAATTTGGTTTTGCAACGCCGAAAGATAAAGAAGAAAACACATGTAGCAAGAAGGAGCAAGCCGACTTCGTCGCCAACGGAAAGGCTGAGTTCCATCTACTCAGTGTACTGCCACCTCAGGAGGTAAATCGGATCGGAAGTTACGACTCCGCGAAAGATCTCTGGGAGAAATTCCTGGAGCTCCACGAAGGTACCTCCGAAGCGAAGCTAGCGAGGCGCGACATCCTCCGGAACCAGTTGACGAACCTCCGGATGAACCAAGGCGAGAAGGTAGCGCAGCTCCAAGCAAGGATCAAAGAGCTGATCACGTAACTAACCAATCTTGGAGAAGAGGTCACGAACCGTGACTCTATCCAGGATGCGCTCAATGCCTTTCCTAGAACTCGAGAGTGGGCCTCCTTAGTAGATGCATACTACATCTCTAAGGACCTCGAGGTAAGTACTTTAGAACAATTATTTTCCACTTTCGAACTTCACGAGTCTCGAATTGCAGAAAAATAAGTAGAGAAGTCGAACCTCAACATTGCCCTACGAGCTGAAAAGGACGATCCCGACTCCGAAGCGTCAATCGACGAAAACGAATCTACGTTAATGGTAAGGCGTTTTAATAAGTTTCTTAAATCTAACAAGTTTAGATTGCAGTTAAGTAAGCGTCATCAAAAAGGAAGGACAGTCCGGTGCTATAATTGCAACGAAGAAGGGCACATCAAGGATGATTGCCCAAAATTGAAGAACAAACAGAAAGATAAGGAAAGAAGCAAGAAGCCAGCTCGACTCAAGCACAGAAATCTGAAGGCAACATGGGACGACTCTTCATCCTCCGAGTCAGAAGTCGAAGAATTCTTGGGACTAGCGCTGATGGCCAACCATCAGCAAGAAGAAACGTCAAGCTCAGAAATGAGCATCGATGAAGGGGGAAGATCATCAGAAGAAGAAAGCAATAGTGAAGGGGGAGCGTCACCAGAACAGGTAAGTAAGGTAAACAATCTAACCCCAACTCAATCTTTTAAATTTATCAAGTCTCTTTCTAGAGAGTTAGATCAATTAGAAAAAGAGAATGCTGAACTAAAGTTGAACCTAGCAAGAGCATGCCCGTTAGAAATGTATGATCATCTAAAATCAGAAAATGATAAATTAAAATTAGAAATTGAAAAATTGAAAACTGATGCATGCTTAAATAGATTTCCAAAATCAAAAGTTAGAATTTATGGAAAATTGAATTAGTACATTAAACAACATCAGGGTCAACTTAGGAAAATTCCTAAAAGTTATATACCCCCTATGTTTTTAAAGAATCCTGTATGAAGGAACCTTTACTGGGTTCCAAAATCTGTACTTGATTAATTTTTCTCAAAAATTAAAAAGCTTACAGTGAGAAAATTAAACTTTGAGTTTCTTTATGGAAGCTTTGTCTAAGGAAGTGGTTGTTGCTCCAATAACCAAGAAGGCCTAGTGCCTCGCCACGACCTGGAAGCTGAAATATCGAAATAAAAATGTATAAATTTCTGATAAAAGCATTAATATTTGAATTAAACAATGCTTTAAAAAGATTTTAAACATTTCCTAAAATATTCTTTAAAACTTTTTCTAGAAAAATTATTTCGTGAAACTTTAACTTAGAAAATTTTTCAAAACTTAGAAATTTTCGAAATTAAACCTAACTCAATTTAGGTAATTTGTTTGCACCCCGTTTTTGCTGTGATCAAAGGGGGAGAATAAAGAAAAATTTAGTTAGGGGGAGTTAGTTAAATTTTTTAAAAAATATAAAAATATAAACTTTCTTAGTGCAATGTATTTCAAAGTTGCAAATTCATGCCTGAACTATTAGTTTAGTAATTTTCTTAAATTACTATCTGTTTGTTAACCCTAACTTGAACTTGGGTTGATGCACATCAAAAAGGGGGAGATTGTTGATAGTTTTGATGTGATCAACCAAGTTGGTTAGGTCATGCGTTTTGTCTGACCCCTGTGTCTGAGTGTGTAGGAACTTAGGAGCACAGAAAGTCGAGCGAAAGACGCAGCTAGCGAGAAGGACGACACGGGAAGGGAGCCGACGGGCTTGGTGCGTCTGAAGGACGAGAGAGCTGCGGAAGAGTACTCCGGTGGAGCGAGAAGAACGTGTGCGGTGTTCGAGGGACAAGAAGCCAGACGGAAGCCTGCTCGAGGAGAAGGCCGGGAACTGGGTTCGGGTGAGCCTTATTCCGGATGGCCGCAATCACCCAAGGAGCCGAACCGGAGCAAGTCAACTGGAGTTGACTTGTCAACGGTTCGGTTGATGGAACCCCATGATCGGTCGACCGAACCCCAATCCTCAGAAGACCAACCGCTGGTGACACGTCAGAAGCCACGTCAGCAAGCTAGCCGTTGGGGGACTGATCGGTCGACCGAACCCAAGATTATCTAGAGATTGAGTCGAGCGTTTTCATCGGGCCAGCGCAGAGGAAGACCGTTGGCCGATCGGTCGACCGAACACAAGGATCGGTCGACCGAACCTGAGCTCGATCAACAGAGACTGCACCTGGATGGAAAGCTGGGCAGGTACAGCAGGTTCGGTCGACCGAACCTGGGGATCGGTCGACCGATCCCTCTCGAGTCAAACCTGATCCCGAAGGATCAGGTGATCTGATAAGCTCGAGAACCCCTATATAAAGAGGGTCTCGGGTAGCTTTACAGAACATCGAATACGAACGAATATCAACTCTAGTAATCTCTGTTTAAGCAACTACTGTGCTGTCAAAGTGTAAAAGGCTTCTCCGCCTTCTGAGAAGAAGTTTTTCTTACTGCGTTTTTCTTACTGCCCTCGATTAACAACCCTCTTGGTTGTAACCAGGTTAATTTTTGTCTCCTTTTATTTCTGTAGTTGATTTAATATTGTTGCTTTATTTTAAGAGTTGGAAAGCTTTGAGAATGGTATAATTTTTGTCTGCAGGCAATTCACCCCCCTCTTACCGGTCCCCGCTGCACCAACAAGTGGTATCAGAGCCCAACAGCCTCAAAGGGACTAATCGCCATCTGAAGCACAACGATCAAGACAATGGCTGGCACGACCATTCATCCCCCGAAGTTCGACGGAGATTTCGCTACATGGAAGCGAAAAATGGAGGTATTCTTTAAAACAGACTTTGATATTTTAATTACTATGAAATTTGGTTTTGCAGCGCCGAAAGATAAAGAAGAAAACACATGTAGCAAGAAGGAGCAAGCCGACTTCGTCGCCAACGGAAAGGCTGAGTTCCATCTACTCAGTGTACTGCCACCTCAGGAGGTAAATCAGATCGGAAGTTACGACTCCGCGAAAGATCTCTGGGAGAAATTCCTGGAGCTCCACGAAGGTACCTCCGAAGCGAAGCTAGCGAGGCGCGACATCCTCCGGAACTAGTTGACGAACCTCCGGATGAACCAAGGCGAGAAGGTAGCGCAGCTCCAAGCAAGGATCAAAGAGCTGATCACGCAACTAACCAATCTTGGAGAAGAGGTAACGAACCGTGACTCTATCCGGGATGCGCTCAATGCCTTCCCCAGAACTCGAGAGTAGACCTCCTTAGTAGATGCATACTACATCTCTAAGGACCTCGAGGTAAGTACTTTAGAACAATTATTTTCCACTTTCGAACTTCACGAGTCTCGAATTGCAGAAAAATCAGTAGAGAAGTCGAACCTCAACATTGCCCTACTAGCTGAAAAGGACGATCCCGACTCCGAAGCGTCAATCGACGAAAACGAAGCTGCGTTAATGGTAAGGCGTTTTAATAAGTTTCTTAAATCTAACAAGTTTAGATCGCAGTCAAGTAAGCGTCATCAAAAAGGAAGGACAGTCCGGTGCTATAATTGCAACGAAGAAGGGCACATCAAGGATGATTGCCCAAAATTGAAGAACAAACAGAAAGATAAGGAAAGAAGCAAGAAGCCAACTCGACCCAAGCACAGAAATCTGAAGGCAACATGGGACGACTCTTCATCCTCCGAGTCAGAAGTCAAAGAATTCTCGAGACTAGCGCTGATGGCCAATCATTAGCAAGAAGAAACGTCAAGCTCAGAAATGAGCATCGATGAAGGGGGAGGATCATCAGAAGAAGAAAGCAACAGTGAAGGGGGAGCGTTACCAGAACAGGTAAGTAAGATACGCAATCTAACCCCAACTCAATCTTTTAAATTTATCAAGTCTCTTTCTAGAGAGTTAGATCAATTAGAAAAAGAGAATGCTGAACTAAAGTTGAACCTAGCAAGAGCATGCCCGTTAGAAATGTATGATCATCTAAAATCAGAGAATGATAAATTAAAATTAGAAATTGAAAAATTGAAAACTGATGCATGCTTAAATAGATTTCCAAAATCAAAAGTTAGAATTTATGAAAAATTGAATTGGTACATTAAACAACATCAGGGTCAACTTAGGAAAATTCCTAAAAGTTATATACCCCCTATGTTTTTAAAGAATCCTGTAGGAAGGAACCTTTACTGGGTTCCAAAATCTGTACTTGATTAATTTTTCTCAAAAATTAAAAAGCTTACAGTGAGAAAATTAAACTTTGAGTTTCTTTATGGAAGCTTTGTCTAAGGAAGTGGTTGTTGCTCCAATAACCAAAAAGGCCTAGTGCCTCGCCACGACCTGGAAGCTGAAATATCGAAATAAAAATGTTTATATTTCTGATAAAAGCATTAATATTTGAATTAAACAATGCTTTAAAAAGATTTTAAACATTTCCTAAAATATTCTTTAAAACTTTTTCTAGAAAAATTGTTTCGTGAAACTTTAACTTAGAAAAATTTTCAAAACTTAGAAATTTTCGAAATTAAACCTAACTCAATTTAGGTAATTTGTTTGCACCCCATTTTTGCTGTGATCAAAGGGGGAGAATAAAGAAAAATTCAGTTAGGGGGAGCTAGTTAATTTTTTTTAAAAATATAAAAATATAAACTTTCTTAGTGCAATGTATTTCAAAGTTGCAAATTCATGCCTGAACTGTTAGTTTAGTAATTTTCTTAAATTACTATCTGTTTGTTAACCCTAATTTGAACTTGGGTTGATGCACATCAAAAAGGGGGAGATTGTTGATAGTTTTGATGTGATCAACCAAGTTGGTTAGGTCATGCGTTTTGTCTGACCCCTGTGTCTGAGTGTGCAGGAACTTAGGAGCACAAGAAGTCGAGCGGAAGACGCAGCTAGCGAGAAGGACGACACGGGAAGAGAGCCGATGGGCTCGGTGCGTCTGAAGGATGAGAGAGCTGCGGAAGAGTACTCCGGTGAAGCAAGAAGAACGTGCGCGACGTTCGAGGGACGAGAAGCCAGACGGAAGCCTGCTCGAGGAGAAGGCCGGGAACTGGGTTCGGGTGAGCCCTATTCCGGATGGCCGCAATCACCCAAGGAGCCGAACAGGATCAAGTCAACTGGAGTTGACTTGTCAACGGTTCGGTCGACCGAACCCCATGATCGGTCGACCGAACCCCAATCCTCAGAAGACCAACCGCTGGTGACACGTCAGAAGCCACGTCAGCAAGCCAATCGTTGGGGGACTGATCGGTGACCGAACCCAAGATTATCTAGAGATTGATTCGAGCGTTTTCATCGGGCCAGCGCAGAGGAAGACCGTTGGCCGATCGGTCGACCGAACACAAGGATCGGTCGACCGAACCTGAGCTCGATCAACAGAGACTGCACCTGGATGGAAAGCTGGGCAGGTACAGCAGGTTCGGTCGACCGATCCCTCTCGAGTCAAACCTGATCCCGAAGGATCAGGTGATCTGATAAGCTCGAGAACCCCTATATAAAGAGGGTCTCGGGTAGCTTTACAGAACATCGAATACGAACGAATAGCAACTCTAGTAATCTCTGTTTAAGCAACTACTATGCTGTCAAAGTGTAAAAGGCTTCTCCGCCTTCTGAGAAGGAGTTTTTCTTACTGCTTTTTTCTTACTGCCCTGGATTAACAACCCTCTTGGTTGTAACCAGGTTAATTTCTGTCTCATTTTATTTCTGTAGTTGATTTAATATTGTTGCTTTATTTTAAGAGTTGGAAAGCTTTGAGGAGGGTATAATTTTTGTCTGTAGGCAATTCACCCCCCTCTTGCCGGTCCCCGCTGCACCAACAAGATAGGTATTTAAATTTGTGTATATATATACTAGAGAGGGTGAATAACCCTGAAATAAGAGTTAGAAAATTATTTTGCTTTGGAGCTAGCAAGGATCGACTATTTATTAAACAATTAAAATAAATAATATAAAAGAGTAAGATATATCAGAGTTTACTTGGTTATAACTTAGGTGATTATTAATCTAAGACAAGTAAAAGCTCAATAAGAATTTTCTTCATTGAAGGTGAATAAACCTACTACAATCATTGACAGTTCAGTAAGGAGTATAGAAATTGATGTCGGTTTGTCGGTGCGTCCGCTCTCGGTGTCTTATAAAGGAAAGCTTGTTAGCTGAGGGTTGACATTGTCGGTGTTATCCTCTTTGATGATTAAGTCGGTGATGAACTGAGATGCGAGACTCATGTGCATGTATGAAAAAGCAAAAGAACTTGAAGAAGATGAAGAAAATTTACCTTCACGTAAGAAAAGAAAATTATACTTTCGTCTATTTTCGCGGAACCTTATATAATCATGGACAGGGACAGATCTAAAATTTTAAATTTTGGGAGAAGTGAAAAAAATAATTATTATACATTGTATTCGAAGGCTGCGCAGCTGAGCGACGAAAATATACATTTTAAACTAGTTAATTTTATTTTATTCGTATAATTAAGTATTAATCTTTATATATTGTTGAAAGTTACATATAATTTATTATTTTAATTAGTAAGTCAGCGATCATACACGTATTAAAAATATTAATTAGGGTCAGGAATTTTTTTAAATTAGTTCAGATATCAACAAAAGAAATAAAAATAGATGTAAATTATCAATAAATTCAATATGATTTTTTCCTCATAAAACTATCAAAAAAATATTAAAAAACTAAAGACAGAATTATTTTTTATAATTTTTTTTTACATTTGATTTTAGTCTGATTGAATGTTATTTTTAAAATATAGGTGCCAAAACGCTATTTGATAAACAACATAGAAGAAAGTTAAAAGTATTTTTCCTTTAAGCAATAAAAATAAAATAAAATTCAACCTACCATTTGAGAACTGACTAATTAGACAGCCGGCTATTAGATTGATTACCTATATTTTAATTACTCTTACCCATTTTAATTACTTACATTTATCTCTCTTTATGGTAGATCTATTTTTTTGGGTGGTCAGCGCCATAAAGTCAACTTTCTACTGACAACGACAGAGCAAGTCAACCACATCTTCATTTGAAGGCTCTGGATCCGAAGAGCCTCTTTCCCGTCTCCACAAATGGCGATGATCCCAGACTTGCTTGTCACCAGATACCTCACAAAACTAACAGATTTCCTTGAGGGAGAGATCTGCAAAGTGATCGGCGTGAAGGAAGAGATCAAAAAGTTTAAAAGGAGATTGGAAAGACTCAGCCCCTACCTTCAGGATGCTGAGCAGAAGAGGCACCAAGATAATCGAGTGAATACTTGGTTGAGGGACTTAAAAGGCATAGTCTACGACGCCGAAGACATCATCGAACTCTGCACGCTTCATGGTGGCAGCGAGTTAATGAGCCTTCAGCCATCGTCTTCTACACTAGTAAGCCGTCCCTTCACTCTGCTTGCTTCTTGCTTTGCATGTACCAAGTTCCGCCATGAGATTGCTGTGAGTTTTGAAAGACTTAATGATAGACTGAAAGAGATTAAAGATGATAGTGAAATAATAGCAGGATTAGTGCCCTTAATTAGCCATCAATGGTCGCAAGATCATCCAACAAGTCAACGTTTGACCACTTCTTTGGAGGTTAAGGCTGACATCGTAGGGGCCAAGATTGAAAATGATGCACAAACTCTCATCCGCATGATACTCAAGCATGATCATAAACATAATGGCGTGTTTGGGATAGTTGGCATGGGTGGTATTGGCAAGACCACTATGGCTCATAAAATTTTCCATGACGAACGAATCAAGAATAGTTTTCCAACGCGCGTATGGATCCATGTGTCCAAGAATCACAAAGGAATAGAGCTACTCAAGCAACTATTGAAGAACGCAAAAGGGAGTGATGATGAAGCTCAAAGCATACAAGAACTAGAATCCAAACTTGTTGGTGCTCTGGTTAACAGATTCTTCCTTGTGCTTGATGATGTTTGGAGCGTAAATGCGTGGAGAGATGTATTGAGGAATCCCATTCTAAATGCAAAATCCAGTGGCATAATCTTAGTCACTAGTAGACATGAAAATGTGATGAATGACATGAGAGCCAGCCACATCCACCATGTTCAGAGGATGAACGAAGATGATGGATTGGAATTGTTTCACAAGGTTGTATTCGAGGACGAGGAGAACGAGAACCCTGAACTGGATGAAATGGCAACTAAAATACTTAGAAAATGCGATGGGCTTCCTTTGGCAATAAAGTTGATCGCAGGAGTGCTGATTTCCAAGAAAAGGACAAGGAGAGATTGGGAAAGAGTCGTGGAAAGTGATTCATGGAGAATGAGAAACAATGAGGATGAACTACCAAGAGCTTTGTACTTGAGCTATGAGGATTTGTCATCCGTTCTCAAGCAGTGTTTCCTCTGCTGTGCTTCTTACGTTGACGTATCATTTACGGCTGACCTCGTCCGGCTTTGGATTGCGGAAGGATTGATCAATGCGCCAAATGGTGAACTGATGGAAGAGGTGGCCGAGGATTATTACAAAGAACTAGTTATGAGAAATCTTCTTCAGTTCGATCCAAGATCTGCAGACAAGACTCACTACTCCATGCACGACCTTTTGCGAGCTCTTGGTACTAATTTGATCGGAGATGAAGCACTTGTAATCAGTGATGGCCGAGTTGCAGACACAAACCCAAACCCATCAACACAGATTCGTCGACTGTGGATGTCAAGCAAAGGAGACACGCTAAGGCTTCCTGGTGCAGTTCTTGAGCAGAAGAGTCTGAGAGTCTTGCAACTTTACGATTGCCCTGAAACAAAGACAATCGAAGACGAGGCAGCTGCACTCCCAGCATTAAAGAATCTTCGAGTACTGGATGTGTGCGATACGCAGATTGAACGTCTTCCAGATTTCATTTTCACGAATCTGTTGCTTCTGAGATACTTGGACCTTGACCGAACGATGATACATGAGATACCTGAATCCATAGGGCGCCTTGCGAACCTGCAGACTTTGAACATCACCGAGTGCGAGTCGCTGCGCAGCATTCCTAAGGCCGTCACGAGCTTGGGTATGCTAAGGTGTCTGCGAGTTGAAGGAACACCGTTGACTCATTTGCCCAGAGGAATGGGAAGCTTGACAAACCTTAATCACATCGAAGGATTCGTCGTCGGCCATGGTGATTTGCCGACCAACGTGGACGACGGGTGTGACATGGAAGAGCTGCGGTCTCTGTCCAATCTCAGATATCTGACCGCCTGTAAGCTGGAAAGGGCAACATTAATGGCCGGACCCTTGGTGCTCGAGAACAAACCACTTCTCAGGCATCTGTCTTTGTCGTGGACGAATCGTGAACAGCGAGATGACGGCGAAAAAGAAGCGGCTGAGAAAACATGCAGCGGACTGCTTCCTCCGTCGAGCCTGGAGGAACTTACTCTCCACAACTTCCCAGGCCGGCGATTTCCCCACTGGATGATGTCGACGTCGTCGGGGACTTCGTTTCCTCACCTCGAATACCTGATTCTCCACAATTTCCCCTGCTGCACGGAGCTCCCGCCGCTGGGGCAGCTGCCTCGGCTGAAATTCCTGAAGATCGAAAAAGCGTCGGCGGTAAGAAAGGTCGGGCCTGAGTTTCTCGGCGTCTGTTTCCCTCAAGCCGTGGCATTTCCAAGACTCGAATTCCTGAAATTCACGGGCATGCCGAATTGGGAAGAGTGGACGTTGTACGCTGCGTCCGAGGAGGTCGGAGCAATACAAGAAAGAAGCCTGAAGCTGTTTTCAAGATTGGAACGGTGCACATTTACGGGCTGCCCAAAGCTCAGAGGACTTCCGGAGAGCATCTACTGCGCCGCCAGACTGAAGACTGTCGTCGTTTCTACCCGCGATCAGTTGAGTGAGGTTGAATTCAGAAGGCGAGAGACAATGGAAATGGACGATTGCCCTGATTTGATCCTCGCACGGGACTCGACTGAACTCCCACACTGGCTTTTGGATCGTATCGACAGGGAAAGGGAAGAGAAGAACAGTGTGCTGCCTTCCCGTACGGTCATCACGGTGAAGGCACATGAAATCATCATTCAGCAAAATCGACGAGTAGAAGCCGTTTGAGCTCCACTGTTAAAGCTCTTTTTGTTACTTTTTAACTGCGCTATTACCATTTAAATTAAATGTTACTGTACTTGTAATTTAAATGAAACTTTAATTTAATGCATGTACGAAACGTATGTTATTCTTATTTTACTTGTAGCATATTATAAATAATTTAAAATTATATTAAAAAATATAAATTATTATATATTTTTATGTACTTAATAAAAAATTAAAATAAATAAATTAAGTTTTACATAAGTTAATTTATTTATAAATTATGTATGATTGCTAAAACAAAAAAATAATCAAATTTTACTATTGAACTAAAATAAATGTGTTTACTAATCGAACCAAATATAAGAGTTACTCCCGAATGGTCGATTAATTTTGTGATTTCTTTTCTATAGAACACCCTTAAATTTCTTTATAGGACATTCTCTCTTTATATATATATATATATATATATATATACGGTATATGAATGTGGGGTCTGTGAGATGATCTGGCAAGGAGTCAAAGTTACAGAAAGGTCAAAAGTCACGCCAGCCTGGAGGTCAAAAGTCTAGCCCTCGTGGCTAGTCAAAAGTCATGCTAACCTGGAGGTCAAAAGTCTAGCCCTCGTGGTTAGTCAAAAGTCATGCCAGCCTGGAGGTCAAAAGTCTAGCCTCTGGGACAACGCCATCGTGAAGGTCAGGGATCAGAAGTACCAGGGGGGTCGGATTTGACCCCAAAGGGGAATCAGAAATGGACCCAACCCATAGGATCAAGGTCAATCGAGGATCAGACCCGGGAGTCAGATATAATCAAGGATTGTGTGCAACCAAGGAGTCAGCTTATGGATCGGATGGGTATACCGAATAAAACTTCTGAGGAAGCTATGCGGGTCATTGATCTGACCCAGTGTGCAGGTCGGGACGATCATACCATGGATAATAACAAACAGATATGGGTCGGCGGACAGACCCAGCGTGCAGGTCGGGACGATTATACCATGGATAATAACAAACAGATATGGGTCGGCGGACAGACCCAGCGTGCAGGTCGGGACGATCATCCCATGGATCACAGCAAACACATGTGGGTCGTCGGACGGACCTAGCGTGCAGGTCGGGACGATCATACCACGGATAACGACGGACACAGGTCAGGGATATGACCCAACATGCAGGTCAAGGATCTGACCCAACATGCAGGTCATGAAGATCATACGTACAGGTCGGGACGATCATACCATGGATAACAGACGGACACAGGTCAGGGATCCGACCTAACATGCAGGTTGGGAAGATCATACGTGCAGGTCGGGATGATCATTCCATGGATAACAACAAACAGAATCAGATCATGGAGCGAACTCAGCATGCGGGTCGGGGAGCTAACCCAGAGTGCAGGTCAGGAATTAGTAGACCGTCGAGATGTACATACTTCAAATGACACAGACGAAGGTGGGTCACGAGGCCAGACGCTACATGACAAATAGGCCTGCCAGGAATCGTAACCACCTGTCAGAGAACAATCATCACATGTCAGGGAATATTCTAACAGTGGGAAGCTCATACCCCTCTCGGTTTCTCCGCCGGCCTATGAGAAAAAGCCACATGTCGACCACCGCCAGACAGAGCCTGACACCCGACATTCCCTGACATTCGCCAGGTTCCAGAAGCTTCATTTGCAGTATAAAAAGGGATGCTTTGTCCCTTACGCAGGGACGCTCACTCGTGATTTCTTATCAGTCTTTTACTTTTTCTTACTTTCTCTGTGATTTCTGGGGAAAAAGTACCTGACTTGAGCGTCGGAGGGCCTGACCCGGGGACTTTTTCCCTGGTTTCTGGTCTCTAACGACCGTGTGACTTGTCTTAGTGTGTGCAGAACAACAGCGCCATCATCCTGGTCCTTTCTTTCCTTCTTGTAACCGCTCGTGTGCACCTGTCCAGTGGGTACCTCGCTGACTCAGCACCCCGTCGACTCTTCATCAACCTTTAGCACCATAAGGCCCGCCTTCATCCGACTCAGCTTCCGGACAGGATCAAATTTGGCTCGTCTGTGGGAACACAACAACCTGATCCGGAACGTGACGATGGAGGAGTCTGACCGCATTCACGTTACTATGATTGCTGGGGAGTATGAACTCTTCAAGGAGGCCAAAAGATTGGCGGCCTCGGAGAGACAGGCAATTGTCTCGCGACCACGACAAGCCCCTGTTGAGGCTTCCAAGGAGCTCTTGCCTGTTTCAGATCGGGGTTCCAAAAGAAAGCAGCCTGAGGTGTTTCCTCAACATCCTTATCGTGAGCCGGGCATAGGATATTATTAGCCAGAGCCCCAAGCGTAAAGCCTAAAGAAGGAGCAGCCTCAAGCATCTGTAGCTGAGAGTTCACAGCCTTGGGATTCGAAGAAAGGAAAGGCCCTCGTCATACCTGAGGCATTCCCCGAAGATCCGGACGAGAAAGTACCCTTCTCAACCAGGATTCTAAATGAAAGACTGCCTAAGGGTTATAGAGCTCCATCGATTGGAGAATATGAGGGGAGCAAGGATCCAGAGGATCATTTGCGAAAATTCAAAAACGCAGCACTGCTACGCCAGTATAGCGATGCTGTCAAATGCAGAGCTTTCCTGAACACTTTATCTGGTTCAGCCCTAAAATGGTTCGATGGGTTGCCTCAAGGGTCCATCACTTGTTTCTTGGATTTCAAGACAGCTTTCTTGCGCCGATTTGCTAGCAGCAAGAAGTATCAGAAGACAGATCATTGTCTTTTCGCTCTAAAGCAGGGGCCGATTGAGCCCTTGAGAAATTACATCAACCACTTTAATCAAGTGGCTCAAGATGTCCCTACTGCCACTTCGGAGATTCTGATGAGCGCTTTCTCTCATGGATTGGGAGAGAGAGAGTTCTTTAGAGATCTCATCAAAAACCCCGTTCAGAATTTTGATAAGATGGTAGAAAAAGTTACTTCCTACATCAAGGTAGAAGAAGCACAAGCGGCTCGAAAGAAGGCCGAAAGACCACTTCCTTCCACCCCCAAGCAGGAAAGGAGAACGCCTCAACCACCCCCTCAACCCCTACCACGAGTCCGAGAAGCCAAACCCGCCTTTCATCCCGGGCCGGAAATTCGACCTGCTCCTCAAGTTGCTGCTGTACACATTCCCCGACCCGGGCCAGGGAGTAATCGGTACTGCACCTATCATAGATCTCGCACACATGATACTAACAGATGTTTTCAATTTGCTCGAGACTCTAAACGAGCTGCAGAGATGGGTTTGCCCCCACCTGAGCTAGCGCCTCAGTTGATCAAGATGATGGAAGAACAAAGGATGGCAGGGCAGGCCGGATCATCTCGTCCTGACCTAGCGGGACCTAGCACTCATCATCCTGGTCGGGGAAAAGAGCCGGAAGGATCACGAGAGGTCGAAAACAGAGGTAATGCAGCTGTTAGAGAGATCGGCATGATTTCTGGAGGGCCGGCCGACGGAGACTCAGGAAGAGCACGTAAGTCTCATGTTCGGCGGTTAGAGGTTCATGCTGTCGGATGCAGTCAGGAGCAAGCTGCTGGCCCTGTTCTTAGCTTCGGACCTGCAGACCTGGAAGGTCTGGAGTTGCCTCATGATGATGCGCTCATCATCAAAGCCATCATTGCCAATAGTCGAGTGGCTCGGGTTTTTGTCGATACCGGGAGCTCCGTTAACATTTTATTCAGGACTGCATTTGAAGAAATGCAGATTGATGCTGTTGAACTTCAGCCAGTGGCTACATCTCTATATGGATTTACCGGCAATGAAGTGAAGCCTATGGGCCAGATTAAGTTGGCAATATCTTTGGGCACCGAGCAACTGGTGCGTACAAGGAGGAGCACATTTATAGTAGTGGACTCCCCTTCTTCCTATAATGTTATTCTAGGGAGGCCAGCCCTGCATGAATTTAGGGCTGCCGTCTCGACCTTTCACCAAAAAATCAAGTTTCTTGTGGGCGATTAGGTCGGGGAAGTTAAAGGAGAGCATAAGGTTTCTCGGCGGTGTTATATTGACATGGTCCGAGTGGAGGCTCGGAAACGTCAAAGGATGCAGGATGGAGGTGTTCATGTTGTTCAAGAAGAGCCTCTTCCTATAGCTGAGGAACCCATCCCTTGGGAAGAAATACAACTACATGCTGATAGACCCGAGAGTCTGACTAGGGTGGCTAGTGACCTTCCCCCTTTCCTCAAAGAAGAACTGATTCAGTGTTTAATCCGTAATCGAGATGTCTTTGCTTGGTCTACTGAAGAACTTCCTAGGGTCAAACCAGAGGTGGCTGAGCACAAGTTGTATCTGTTACTAGACTCCCGGCCCGTGAAGCAGAAGAAAAAGGAATTTCTCAGCTGAGCAGAACAAAATAATAAGAGCCGAGGTAGATCAGCTCAAAAAAGCAAGACATGTTCGGGAGGTTCAGTTCCCATCCTGGCTCTCCAATGTCGTTTTGGTGAAAAAGCCCAACAATAGGTGGAGAGTATGTATCGACTTCCGTGACCTCAACCGGGCCAGTCCCAAAGACTGCTATCCTCTGCTCCAGATTGACCAAATGGTAGATTCCACCGTCCGATGTGAAAGAATATGTATGCTGGACGCCTACCAGGGGTATCATCAGATACCTCTAGCCCAGGAAGACCAAGAGAAGGTTAGTTTTATTACGGTTGACGGTACTTTTTGTTATACTGTCATGCCCTTTGGCCTCAGGAATGTCGGAGCCACATATCAGCGAATTATGGACAAAATCTTCCGGGAGCAGATTGGGCGAAATGTGGAGGTCTATGTAGACGACATACTCATCAAATCCCCGCTGGCTGAAAACTTGATCAAGGATGTGGAGGAAACATGCAGAACTCTCTGACAGTATGGGCTAAAGCTCAATCCCTTGAAATGCTTATTCGGAGCTAAAGGAGGAAAATTCTTGGGTTACCTAGTAACCGAGCGAGGAATAGAGGCCAATCCTGAAAAGGTTCAAGTGCTCAAGGATATGCAGCCTCCTCAGAATTTAAAAGAAACCCAGAAGTTGGTCGGCAGAATAACAGCCCTGTCAAGATTTATTTCTAGATCTGCGGACTGGGCCGCTCCTTTTTTCAAGGTGCTAAGGAAGGTCTCCAAATTCCACTGGGATGAAGAATGCACTAAAGCTTTTGAAGAGCTGAAGAAGTATCTGGAGACCCTGCCCTCTCTTTTTAAGCCAGTTGTAGGGGAACCTTTATGGGTTTATTGGTCGGCCACCCCTGAGGCTGTAGGGGCAGTGCTCGTTAAAGAACATGACAATGTACAATGACCAGTGTATTTCTTCAGCCATTTATTGAAGGGAGCCGAGTCCCGATACACGACACTCGAAAAGTTGGTTTATGGATTGGTTCTCATGGTTCGGTGGTTACGACCTTACTTTTTATCGCATCCAATCATAGTTTTAACCAACAACACCATGGGAAGAGCACTGACTAATGTGGAAGTTGTAGGTCGGCTTATTAAATGGGCCACAGAACTATGAGAATATGACATACAGTATCAGCTGCGCACTGCTATTAAGGCACAGGCCCTGGCAGATTTCTTAACAGAAGTACATCAAATCCGCCCTGAAGAAACATGGAAGATCTATGTGGATGTGTCTGCTAATCATCATGGAAGCGGGGTCGGGGTCTTAGTAATATCTCCTCAAGGGGATATACTCCAGGTGGCAGTGCGATTGAATTTTCGAGCCACGAACAATGAAGCAGAGTATGAGGCTTTATTGGCTGGATTGCAAGCAGCTCGGCATGTTGGGGCAGCTCGGGTAATCATCTATTCAGATTCCCAGTTGGTGACTCAGCAGGTTACAGGCAACTTTATTATAAATTATGATAAATTACAAATGTATCGAGAAGCTTATGAGAAGATGAAGGCAGAATTTGTAGAGGTCACTGTCACAAAGATACCCAGATCAGAGAATGAGCGGGCAGATGAGTTAGCCAAGATGGTCAGTTCCTTAACTACTTGGGTGTTAGATCGATCAACGGCACAAACCTTTTTGATATCCTAGATAGATTTGCAAAACAACACAGAAGCAATTATCGATTGGCGGGCACCCGTGATCAGTTATCTTAAGTGTGGTATCTTACCGACCAACCCCGAGGAATCTAGGTTGATAAGAAGGCAGGCTCATGCTTATGTCATGATTGGGGACCAGCTCTACAAGAGGTCCTTCTCCCGACCCTTACTTAAATGCTTGAGTATGGAGGAAGCCGACCAGGTCTTACGAGAAATACATCTGGGATGTTGTGGCAATCATGTAGGTGGTCAGACATTATCTCGCAAAGTGCTCCTGGCCGGGTATTTCTGGCTTACTTTACAGAGGGATGCTCACAAGTTAGTGAACACATGCTTGTCCTGCCAGAAACATCAAAACTTGACCCATCGGCCTGCAACCCTGTTAAGAACATCTATAGTGTCATGTCCTTTTGATCAATGGGGCATGGATATCGTGGGACCATTTCCAATGGCACCAGGTCAGAGGCGCTTCTTGTTGGTGGTTGTGGATTATTTTTCCAAATGGGTAGAAGCAGAAGCCCTGGCCCGGATTACGGAAGATGCTGTCATCCAGTTCTTGTGGAAGAACATCCTTTGCAGATTTGGTATTCCTCACAAGCTGGTGTCCGACAATGGAAGACAATTTCAAGGGCAAAGAATATATGCTTGGTGCAAGGGATTTGACATAACGTAAGCATTCACTTCAGTAGCTTATCCTCAAAGCAATGGGCAGACCGAGGTAATTAATAGAGAAATAGTTCGAGGCTTGAAGGTCAAACTAGATCATGTTGGTGGCAATTGGGTGGAAGAGCTACCAAGCATTCTGTGGGCTTATCGTACAACACCTCGGGAAAGCACAGGTCTGACACCATTTCACTTGGTCTATGGTAATGAGGCAGTGGTACCCATAGAAATTGGAGTACCGTCGGCCAGAAGGACATTATACGATGAAGGAAATGCAGAACGGCGGCTAGCTGAGCTGGATCTTATTAGTGAGACCCGCGATCAAACGGTGGCTCGGTTGGAGGCTTATCAACAAAGAATGAGGCAAAATTACAACAGAAGAATAATTCCCCGATTCTTCGGAGAAGGAGATTTGGTCTGGAAGCAAATCAAGCCAGTGGGGGGCATGACGAAACTAGCACCACAATGGGATGGACCTTATAAAGTCATTAAAAAGCTAACCTCTGGAGCCTATTATTTACAAGATGAACGAGGCAAGAAGCTAGATAGACCCTAGAGTGCTAATTATATACGACCTTATCGAGTTTGAAGAGACAGGCCTGGAGGCACAGATCGAGAGATAAGCTAAGTCATGATTTATCTTATGGGTTGGGTTGGCAGATCGAAGAGAAGTAGATCGGAAAAAAGAGAAATGTGAAAGCAGAGTATATGTAAAACGTCATGATAAAGCTAAGCAATTTAAGGCAAGCATTGAAAGGGGAAAACAAAAACAGCAAAGTATTTTACAAACAATTTTTGAATCATTGTGTACAAAAAGTAAAAAAAAAATCAGTCGAAAGGGGCAAATATTTCATCTGGAATCTCTTTGATGATCCGATCGTGGTCTAAGAATTCAGGAGGTGGAATGGACCTTAAATAGTCCTGCTCATGAAGTTGTCGTAGAGCCCCTCCCGCCCCGTAGATAGCAGATGTGGAAAAGCGATGTCCCACCTGTGCACAAAATTCTGGAGAACGCAGATACTCGGCTCGGTGTTGCAGGCAGCGATCGTTTTCCCCTTCTCTGTAAAGGGCTAGAGCTGTTGACACGCCCTCTGTGGTGGCCCTAGCTTGAGCCAGTTCACTTCTGGCAGTGGCCAACTCTGTTGCTTGGGAAGCCAATTGGGTCTCTTGAAATGTCAAACGGACCTCCTGTGATTTCAACTTTGATCTTGAGCCAGCACCAAGGCCTTGGCAGCACGTAACTTTTGAGCTAATTGGTCCATCGCTCTTTGATGCTCTGAAGCCTGCTGGTTTATACTTTGCTGGTGTACATTATCAGCTTGACTCTGTTTCTCCCTAAGCTCTTCAAGGTCGTGCTCAGATAGGGCTAGGGATACCTCTAGACTATTTTTCTTACTGGTCAAAGATTTTATCTCTGCTCGCAAGGCATGACTGGCCTGGGCAGGATCATTTAGTTGTAATTCCAGTTCAGCCACATGGTCTTGCAACATCTTATTCTGATGATGGGTGGCATGGAAAGAATGATTCATTATCAAGGATTCTGCACAGGCCTGAAATATGCCAGAAGTATCTGATAAAAGCAGGAAAAACAACAGTTGGGAAATTTTTGAGGGTTACCTTGATATATAACTCGGACGAATTGATCCATTTGGGTCGGAGGAGGCAAAGAATCCATATGCTACAGACTTTCTTCCCATAGAGTGGCCAGACGACCTTTCATTTTCAAAGAGCTTGTGGGAACATCTGTTTGAGACCATAACTGTGCTTCAGAAGGAAAGGTAGTGCAATAGTCTTGATAAGTAAGCGGAGGGGGTCCTGAAGGACCCACGGCTGAGCCGGGAGTAGCTGAAGGCTCGGCGGTTGCACCAGAGGGAGCCGAAGATGGTCCCTGAAGGGGCTCTGCAGGAGGGACAGTCGAAGGGCGTGTTGAAGGGCCAGCTTCATCACCTTGAGTGTGTTGCGTGCGGAACGGTTGAGCCAACGGGGGCACAGTCTGATTACTGGATGGAATAGGAAGGTCGTCTGCATGGCTCGGGATTGGAGGTGGAATCACCTGATGGGATGGGGTAAAGTCAGCTGCACGTGGAGGAGAAGGAATAGAGGAGGGGCTCGAGTCTGGTATTACGCGAGGGACTAGGCGCCGACGCCTCTGACATAGTGGCTGGTCATCAGAATCGGAGTCATCTGAGGGTGATCGAGCCCTGCGCCTAGAAGGACTGGAAACATTCTGGTTCAAGCGATCATTCGCAGTACGGGCTTGACGAGCCGCTTGGTAAGCATCCCGAGAGGCAGAGTTGGTAAAGGAAACATTGCTTGTACCCACACCAAGGCCCATCACTCTTTCGCCGAGCCCCCGACTAGGGATATAAGTGGATCTAGGAGCACTAACAGGAGATAATGGTGTAGATGAAGCAGGTTGGACAGTACGTGGGGCCCGGGGGCGAGTGGGAGCCCGGGGATGAACGGGAGTAGCCGGCCGAGGTCGAGGAGCAACCCCGGGGCGAGAGGGAGTGGCTGATCGAGAGGCTCTAGCCGTCCAGGGGCGAGTAGGAGGAGACAGCAAAGAGGGTAAAGCAGCAGGAGACCCTCGCCGAATGGGTCTGCGTGGAGGATGAGACGAGGAATCCACACCGATTGAGGATGAGAGCGAATGGGGCAGTGCTCTTCTTTCCATGATAATTCGCCCTCGTCTCATTATCTCCATGTCACTTAAAAGGAGGGGATGAACTTATGAAGCATAGGTCAGGATTACAGCTGCAGCGGGTAAAGGGTGGGATTAGTTTCCCCAGGCCCCCCATAAGACATAAAATATTTATGCAGTAATGACAAAGCATAAAGAAAAGCTTACCCAGGGAGTGAGGCGTCTCTTGGGTCAGATGGCTCAGGCGAAAGTAGGACAACAATTCCTCAGATAGTAGACGCATTAGATTAATACGCCAGCCAGCCAGGCGAGACGAGGCTTCCAAATAAGAAGCGTCTAGATGGAACTCTCCTAGTTCAAGAGAAGAGGGAGGTAATTGTTGCCATCGCAGGGGCCAGTTCACATCACGGGGAAAGGCAATGAAGAAAAATTGGCCTCTCCAGCTCGGGTCAGAAGGCGGTAGAGACGAGAAAAAATTAGTTCGAAGACGGGGCTGGAAATGAAAGGTGCCTTCTTCTTGGTGCTGTAGGGTGAAGAAGCAGTGGAATAAATAGGCGGACCAAGATATCTCACACACTTCGCACAGAATTACAAAGCCACAAAGGATTCTTATTGAGTGGGGTGTTAGTTGTCCTAGAGGAATCTGAAAATAGTGGCCTATATCGGTAAAGAAGGGATGGATGGGAAGACGGAAGCCAGCCACAAATTGTTCACTGAAAAAGGTGCTGGAGCTAATAGGGGGATCAAAGAATCGATGTACTCCAGTAGGGATGATCACTTGCACGTCATCCTCGACCCCATAGGTGTAGCGTAGGTCATCTCGAGCACATTCATCAAAAGAGGAAGAGCCAGGATAAAAAACCGACACCAAAGAAGAAAGAAAAGAAGAGGACGCCATGATAAGTGTAAGCGAAAAGGAGGGTTAAGCGAAAAAGGATCTGGTCGAAAAGGGCAGGAGTAGAAAGGATGCAAGCAAAAGAAAGAAGAAAGGGATGTCAAGTGTGGCTAGTCAAAAGGGGGAAGAATATTTATAGACGCCTATCAGATGGGTAATTTTGTCAGACCGACATCTATCGGTGCAGAATAATGAGCGGGAACAACGAGAGTCGTAGGATCCACCTCGGAAGTAACGCCCAGGGGCATATTCGGAAGAACGCTAATGCGGAATACGAGGAGAATCTCGGGAAAAGGTATCTGCATTTGTTAAAGTGCTCAGGCTTTCTCGAACTGGAGATAATTATCAGATTCCTCAGTCTACGTATTCAGACCTGGATCGCAGGGTATCCCGATCTATGCATGACTTCTATTTTCTGACCTTCGAGTATACAGACCTGGAATAAGACACAGGTCGGAGTTAGACAGAGGTGTCTTGAGGATATTTCAGAAGGGAGATATGCCCGATTATCAGCAAGAGAGCCACATTACAAATGAAGTTAGAGAACAAATGAAAATCTGCAGGCAAGAGACATCACAAGGAATATAAGCGTGTTGGAATAAAGAAAAAGCAGCGAATAAGTTACCAAGAAAGTGGATTTGTACATCAAGAAAAAGTACTTAAGCAAGCAGTACATACAACCAGATTAAAGTTTTTTATCAAGAGGGGGAGGATTATCTTCGGTAGGGCCAGCTATATGCTCAGTAGGACCAGAAACAGGTTCAACCGGAGGCTCGGATAAGAGAAAGAGATCGTCGTCATCCTTGAAAGAGGGGAAGGACCCATCAGGAATTTCATCCATGATGCGACCTATGTCTACGAAATCCTCCGAAGGGACAGATAAAATCATATTTTGTTCCAGCATTTGACGAGCTCCTCCACCCACTCTGCAGCATACCATGGAGTGCATTATATCTCCCATTTTCTTTATGAAGAAGGGGGAGGTGACATATGCTCGTCTGTAGGCCCTTAGTCGACCCACTTCACCCGCTTGATACTCGGCTAGCTGTGTCTCTGCTTTCTTCTGGTCAGCCTGGGCTTGAATCAGGGCTTCTCGACCGTGCGAGACATCCTCTTGAGTCTTCAGAAGATCGGCCTGCACAGCTTTGAGTGTGGCCTGGCTGGCCTCCCATTAGTTTTGAAGAGCCTTCTCCCGGTCAGCGTTAGAGGCCAGTTGATTTTGAACTTCTGCCAGGGTCTTTTTAAGGTTCTCCTGGGTTTCTTGTGAGCTAGCCAGTTGGGCGTCCTTTTTCTCCAGCTCAGCCTCCAACCCTTGGCGCTTTTCTACCTCGGAGGCCAACTCTGACTTGCTGGCCTACAAAGCTGCTTCCAAGGCCCTTATTTTGTCAAAACCTACATGGAAAATATCGCGGGCAGTGTCAGCAGATTCTCCAAGAAAGCGAAGATAGTGTGCCAGATCTCCAGGAGTGGGGTTGAGCGGGTCGCGAAGAGTCAAGGGCAGCTCTATTTCCTCTAGTCGAGCCTTCAGTGCTTCATTTTCTCTTTGCAAGTTACAGGCGTACTTAACGGCACTCAGATTGACGGAGCAGGCTTGTGTTATATATCAGAAGAAAGGTTATAAAAGATGACAGTCGAAAGACATAAAAGTAGCAAGGCTTACAGCGGTCATCAGACAAGCGGCTTGATCTAGCCCTCCCAGCGGAGCGTTTTTATAAAACTTGTGATTGCCAGATCGCCAAGAGGCTGCTAGGTCTCCCTCCAATTCGATTAAAGCAGTAAGAGGAGGAGCCCCAACAGTCATTTCTGTGCCTACCCCTTAGCCTGCGGAGGAAGGCACGCGCCAGAAATCAGTAAAGGAGTATTTCTTGCGAGTTTTCTTTCGGGATCTAGAAGTAGATGCGGGAGCATCCAAGGGAAGGGGGGCAAAAGGAGTGTCAGAGCTCCCGGGCTGGTCTGTTAAGTGTAAAGATGGCTGACCGAGAGAAGAGGTTGGTGCTTGCGAAGAAGCCTGTGCAGGAGCTATGCCTTGACCAGCAGCCAGGACTGATACGTGAGGTGAAGCGATGGGAACTTTAGGCCCCATAATGCTCTCTTGGGCAAGGGTAGTGGCTTTGAGTGCCAGAGGACGGAGAGTAGCAGATGAGCGACGGTTGGGTGAGATAGGTGGAGGTGATGCTTGAATAGCGGGAGTCACTCTCTTACGCTTGCGTTGAAGTTTCAAGCGCTCAGCCAATTGGGGGAATGTCACTTGCATCTCTTCATGTTGCTCTACGGTGGCCTCCCCGACCTGTTCTCCCAAGACTTCCTCCATCTGCCCTATCACGGATGGATCAGCTTGTTCTACAGTGATCGGGTCTTCAGCTAGAGCTGCGTCTAGGGGAAGTGCTGAGGAAGTTCCCTCATGAGTCGCCGTCGGTAGAATTGTAGATGGAGTATGAGCGGACTGCGAAGCAGAGGGGCCAGACCGGGAGGAAGCTGCTATACCCCGTCTAAGCTTTTCGCCTAGATTTTTCAAATAAGGGGAGGACCGGCGCTTAACATCATAGGAGTAGACTCGATACATGGCAGCTTCTGCGATAAAGAAGAAAAATACCTCAGTTAGCGAATAATAGATAAAAGGAAAACGCGGTCTTACCAAACGGAGCCCCGATGTCCTTCTGAACAGGGCTGAGCCCAAATAAATATAGAATGCCTTCCAACAACAACACGGAAAAATTAACAAGTACACCTTGTAGCGCTTCGGAGGTTGGGATATAAGCAGGCTGGTGCTGGTGCGAAGGAAGGTTATCAGGGAGGTCTGGGCGCCATTGTATGGGCCCAACCAGAGGTTGAGGTAGTCTGACAAAAAAGAAGCGGGATTTCCACCCCTTGTTCGAGGAAGGCATATCTGCAAAGAACTTATAGCCGGGCTTAGCCTGTACCATGAATACGCCTGGCTCCGAACGTTTGAAGAAATAAAAGTGGTGAAAAAGATGAACAATCAAGGGAAGCTCATATACTCGACAGAGAATAATGGTGCTGCAAACTGCCCTAAAGAAGTTGGGAACAAGCTGAGAAATGCAAACACCAAAGTATTCGCTTAAGGAAGAAATGAATGGATGGATGGGAAAACGAAGACCTCCTAGAATCTGGTCTCTAAAAATGGTCACGAAACCTTCTGGAGGGCTAGCCGGATGCTCTTGCGGTGTGGGAACTCGGAGTTCATAAGTGTCATCAAGATGCAGGTCCGAGCTAATCACTGATAGGTCGTGGTCATTCATATCGGAAATGAAACAGGAATACCAAAGAGTGGTCTTACCATCAGCCATTATCAGAGTAAGGAGGGTTGGGGATGAGATTTGTCGAAGAGGAGAAGAACGCTACGCTAGACGGAGAAGCTTAGAAGAGGAAAGGAGCGTACGCCGGTGAAGTCTAAGCGACAGGAAGCGAACAGTCAAAACGTGCAAGGCAATGGCGGCGGACGGCCTTTAGGGTTTATAAAGGGAGTGCTCATAGGGAATATCGAAAAAAGTATCTTTTTGGGTGAAGCGCTTAAAATCGTCCGATCGTCGAAGAACATACTCTTATAGGTAAGCGTGTACAAAAAGGAGTGAAGTGGGCGGCGTCACCCTGCATAAGCAATAAGGGCAGAGGACAGGTGTCGACCTCCAAGGAGCTGTATTAATGATGGACGTGACAAGGAAATCATGATATGAAGCAAGCGTACGGAAACGCTTACCACACACTTTTCTGGGGAGTCGTGAGAGAAAAGTAGCGGGAGAGAAATTCAAATACTGCAGGGCCCAGGCTAAGTAAAGTGTTAATATGGCTATCCCCTCAACGCTGCTAATAATGTTTTTTGATGACAGATGAGGCTTTTCGAACGATTCGTCGACTGTGGATGACAGTTGTGACATGGAAGAGCTGCAGTCTCTATCCAATCTCAGATATCTGACCGCCTGTAAGCTGGAAAGGGCAACATTAATGGTCGGACCCTTGGTGCTCGAGGACAAACCACTTCTCAGGCATCTGTCTTTGTCATGGACAAATCGAGAACAGTGAGATGACGGCGAAAAAGAAGCGGCTGAGAAGACATGCAGCGGACTGCTTCCTCCGTCGTGCCTGGAGGAACTTACTCTCCACAACTTCCCAGGCCGGCGATTTCCCAACTGGATGATGTCGACGTCATCGGGGACTTCGTTTCCTCACCTCGAATTCCTGATTCTTTGCAATTTCCCCTGCTGCACGGAGCTCCCGCCGCTGGGGCAGCTGCCTCGGCTGAAATTCCTGAAGATCGAAAAAGCGTCGGCGGTAAGAAAGGTCGGGCCTGAGTTTCTCGGCATCTGTTTCCCTCAAGCCGTGGCATTTCCAAGACTCGAAGTCCTGAAATTCACGGGCATGCCGAATTCGGAAGAGTGGACGTTGTACGCTGCGTCCGAGGAGGTCGGAGAAATACAAGAAAGAAGCCTGAAGCTGTTTTCAAGATTGGCACGGTGCACATTTACGGGCTGCCCAAAGCTCAGAGGACTTCCGGAGAGCATCTACTGCGCCGCCAGACTGAAGACTGTCGTCGTTTCCACCAGCGATCAGTTGAGTGAGGTTGAATTCAGAAGGCGAGAGACAATGGAAATGGACGATTGCCCTGATTTGATCCTCGCACGAGACTCGACTGAACTCCCACACTGGCTTTTGGATCATATCGACAGGGAAAGGGAAGAGAAGAACAGTGAGCTGCCTTCCCGTACGGTCATCACGGTGAAGGCAGATGTAATCATCATTCAGCAAAATCGCAAGTAGACGTCGTTTGAGCTCGAGTGTTCAAGCTCTTTTTGTTACTTTTTGCATGTTCTTTTATCATCCTGGTCATTTAGCATTATCCTAATTAAGGGTAAATCTTGTTGGCTAGAAGTTAAAATTTTCTATCATGGAATCATAATGCATATACATATAGATAATTAATATATACATATGATATTATTAAAATGTCCTTTTATATACATGCATGTACAAGAGCATACATACATGTACAATCATAAATTAAATGTTACTGTACTTGTAATTTAAATTAAACTTTTATTTAATGCATCAAATAATATACGAAACGTATGTTATTCTTATTTTACTTGTAGCTTATTATAAATAATTTAAAATTATATAAAAAAATAAAATTATTATATATTTTTATATACTTAATAAAAAAATAAAATAAATAAATTTATAATTAAGTTTTACATAAGTTAATTTATTTATAAATTATTTATGATTGTTAAAAAAATCAAATTTTACTATTGAACAAAATAAATGTGTTTTACCGAGCCAAATATCAAAGTTACTAATCTTGTGGTTACTTTTCTATAGAACACCCTTAAATTCCCTTATAGGACATTCTCTCTTTATATATATTTTTTCATTTAACTTAACCAAAATTACTTGTAGTATATTATAAATAATTTAAAATTATAAAAACTAAAATGGCAAGTAGACGCCGTTTGAGCTCGAGTGTTCAAGCTCTTTTTGTTACTTTTTGCATGTTCTTTTACTATTTTGGTCGTTTAGCATTATCCTAATTAAGAATAAATTTTGTTGGTCAGAATCTAGCCAGAATTAAGAGTGAAAAAATTATGAAAAATAATTATGTCCTTATCTTTTTGAAATTTTTTAAAATCTTAAAAGGAAAAAATCATATTAAATTTATTGATAATTTACGTTGACTTCTAATTTTTTGTTAATATCTAAACTAATTTTAGATAATTCAATGTCCTAATTGATATTTTCAATGAGATCAGATCCTCTAATCCGTAATTCTTAGTTTGGCCCTTTCGTAATTTGCACTTAAGATTACTGTCAGAATCTAATCAAAATCAAGGAAGATCATAACTAATTTTGGCTAGATTCTAGTAACGATTTGATGTGCAAATTGCGGAATGGACCAAGAAGAGATTAGGGATTGTGAACCTGGTCTGTAATTCCTAGTCTCCTCCTGCTCCCTTCCGCAATTTGCATGTAAGATTGTTGTTAGAATCTGGTCAAAATTGGCTATCATCTCCCCTAGATTCACCTTCTCACCTAGGTTATAGTTTAGGTCAAGCTAGACGGCCGGAAGCCGCTGGCGGTGGACGGATCGCCTCCTAGTCAGCGCCATACAGTCCACCCAACCCATCAACTTGGCGGGTTGGAGTTGCGGTGAGGCATCTCGGAGTTGAATGGAGGCATTCCAGATAGGGCAGAGACACCCTCGCGCAAATAAAGTTTAAGGATAGAGTTTTGTTACGGGGAGGCACTTCGGAGTGCATTGGAGGCACCTCGAAGCGCATTAGAGGCACCTCGGAACTGATAGAGGCATCCTCGTGTGGATAAAGACCAGAGGTTGTGGATCGGATAAGCGCTATTGGAGGCTCCCTGTGTTGGTTGCTACTCGGAAAACCTAATGGTTCCACTGTACAAAAATTTTGTACAAAGGTCTGAACCTTTTCCTAGCTACCATGTGTTCTTTTAAATTAAACTTGGATCGCCTGCGGAACTTAACACGTTTGATCCAAAGTTTAAACTATTTGTTCTTTTAGGTTTAGACTTGGATCTCCTGCGGAACTTAACACGTTTGATCCAAATCACCTAGGTTATTAATTCCATTAAATATTAATTTCCTAAATTGGCTTCCAGGACTGCATGGCGAGGCACATGGCCTTCTTGGATATGGGAACAACCACCACCGCCTAGACAAAGCCTTTTAAGGAAAGCTAATATTTAATTTCCTTAAATAACTTTAGGTCAACTGAAAAGAACAATCAAATCACAAGGAAAAGAAAAACAAAGAACACAACATCGAAAATAAATTCGAAATACTAGAATCGCATGCCTCTTGTATTTGGTATTTTTTACATGAAGATGAAACTAGTATGATGCGGAAATAAAATACTAGTATACCTTTTCTTTTACAAGCAAAAACCTCTAGGTCTTCTACCGTATTCCTCTTCTAACCTCAGACGTTGTGTGGGCAACGATCTTTCGAGATGAGAAACCACCAAAGCACCTTCTTCTCCTCCTTGCAAGGTTCGGCCAAATCAAGTGCACCTCCAAGGAAGAAGAGAAACCACCACCAATGCTCCAAGGGATGAAAGTTTTCTCTCCTTCTTCTCCAAGCTAGCAAACCGGCCACCACTTGATCTCCAAGAGGAAGAAGAGGTTCGGCCACAACAAGGAGAAGAGAGAGCTTGAAGGAGCCGACCACACCAAGGAAGAAAAGAGGGAGAAGAATAATAAAGTTATGTGTCATGAAGGCACCCCAACCCCCTCTTTTATATTCCTTAGCTTTGGTAAATAAGAAAATTTAATTACAATAAAATTTCCTTAATTTTCCTTGACATGAATTAATTAAGAAAAATTAAACAAAATTTCCTAAACATTCATGTCTTGGCCGGCCACATCAACAAGAGCAAACAAGACAATTTTAATCAACAATTAAAATTCCTTATTTGTCTTTGGAAATTTAAAAAAATAAAATTTCCCTTTAAAATCCCTTCATGGTTGATAAAAAGAAAATTCTATAATTTTAATTCTTCTACATGTGAATAATTTATAAAGAAAAAAAATAAAATATCTTTCCAATCTACAAATAAGGAAATAGATCTATTCTCTTTCTTTAATCTTTTGTAGATCCCTTTTAAAGAGATATTTTAATTTTAAATCTCTGCAATAAATTATATCTTTCACATAAGAAAATTTTAAAATTAAAATTATTTTAAATTTAATGGGGGCCGGCCACCTAAGCTTGGGTTCAAGCTAGGGCCGGCCACCCATGAATCAAGGCTTGGCCGGCCCTAGCTTGATCCACAAGCTAGCTTGGCCGGCCCCTACATCATGGGTATGAAGGTGGTTATAGGTGGGTATAGTACTCTATAAATAAGAGGCTACGATAGGGACCGAGAGGAGGAATTGGTTTTGGTCTCCCGATAAAATTAAGCATCCCGTGTTCGCCCCGAACACACAACTTAATTTTATCAATAATAATTCATTCTACTAGAAAACTATTATTGAACTACCACACCAATCCCAAATTATATTTTTGGGCTCCTTCTTATTATGAGTGTGTTAGTCTCCCTGTGTTTAAGATGTCAAATGTCCACTAATTAAGTGAGTTACTGACAACTCATTTAATTAGTATATTAGTCCAAGAATAGTACCACTCAACCCTTATCGTCATGTCGGACTAAGTCCACCTGCAAGGTTTAACATGACAATCCTTATGAGCTCATCTTGGGGACATTATCAACCTAGATCACTAGGATATAGTTTCCTTTTATAATTAACAACACACACTATAAGTGATATCATTTCCCAACTTATGGGGCTTATTGATTTATCGAACTAAATCTCACCCATTGATAAATTAAAGAAATAAATATCAAATATATGTGCTTGTTATTATATTAGGATTAAGAGCACACACTTCCATAATAACTGAGGTTTTTGTTCCTTTATAAAGTCAGTATAAAAGAAACGACCTCTAATGGTCCTACTCAATACACTCTAAGTGTACTAGTGTAATTGTATAGTTAAGATAAACTAATTCCTAATTACACTACGACCTTCCAATGATTTGTTCCTTTCCATTTTGGTCGTGAGCTACTGTTTATAATTTATAAGGTACTGATAACATCATCTTCTGTATGTGACACCACATACTATGTTATCTACAATATAAATTAATTGAACAAATGTAGATAATTTGACCAAATGTGATTCTTTATTCAAAATAAATGTTTACAAAAGCTTAGGCTTGCAGTATACACTCTAACAATCTCCCACTTATACTAATGACTAAGTTGTCATATCTTCTGTCATACATCTGATTCTCATTCCCTCCACATGCCGATCGAAAGCTTTTGCCGAAAGGGCCTTAGTGAAAGGATCTGCCAGGTTATCTGCTGGTGCAATCTTGGCGATGACAACTTCTCCTCGCTTCACGATATCTCGTATCAGGTGGTACTTGCGCTCTATATGTTTACTTGCCTTATGGGCTCGTGGTTCCTTCGAGTTTGCAACTGCACCGCTATTATCACAATAAATTGTGATGATTTTGGGCAAACCAGGAATCACATCTAAGTCCATTAGAAAGTTCCTGAGCCATACTGCTTCTTTAGCTGCTTCAGAGGCTCATACTTCCATGGTTGAGTCCGAAACGTATCTGATTAACACCTCCATGCAATGGCTCCACCTCCTAAAGTAAACACATAGCCCGATGTAGACTTACGTTGTCCCTATCCGATTGGAAATCAATCCATGTAACCCAGGGAGCAAATCGTTTGCTTGGTAAACTAGCATATAATCTCTAGTCATTCTCGTGTACTTTAATATATGCTTTACCGCAGTCCAATGTCCTTGTCAGGGTTACTCGATATCGCTAATCATGCCACGAAACAGATATCGTGTCTCGTACATAGCATTGCATATATTAGGCTTCCTACAGCCGAAGAATAAGGAACTGCTTTCATGTCCTCTATCTCCTTTGATGTCTTCGGAGACATCTCTTTAGATAGAGCTATTCCATGCCTAAAAGGTAAGAAACCTTTCTTGGAATCCTGCATGCTAAAACGAGCAAGGATTGTATCTATATATGAAGCTTGGAACAGACACAACATTCTTTTCTTACGATCCCTTATAACTTTGATCCCAAGAATGTGTGCACAATCTCCTAAATCCTTCATATCAAATTGTTTGGACAACTATACCCTTACGTCTGATAATACCTTGAGATTGTTGCCAATTAACAAAATATCATCTACGTATAGTACAAGAAATACCACCACGTTTCCGTTACACTTCTTGTATACACAAGACTCATCCGGACACTGAATAAATCCATATGACTAGATCACTTCATTAAACCGGATGTTCCAAGACCTTGAAGCTTGCTTCAGTCCATAAATGGACCGATTGAGCTTGCACACTAGATGCTCTTTGCCTTTTTCAATGAACCCTTCTGGTTGCTTCATATGGATGTTCTCTTCAAGACTTCCATTAAGGAAAGCTGTCTTGACATCCATTTGTCAAATCTCATAATCCATATGAGCAGCAATGGATAAGAGTATCCGGATAGACTTAAGCATGACTACCGGTGAAAAGGTCTCCTCATAATCGATTCCCTCTTTCTGAGTGTACCCTTTCGCAACAAGCCTAGCTTTGTAGGTTTCTACCTTCCCGTCTGTCCCTCTTTTCCTTTTGTAAATCCACTTGCATCCAACGGCTTTTACACCATCGGGTTGTTCTACAAGCTCCCAGACCTTATTAGAGTACATAGACTCTATTTCAGAATTTATTGCTTTTTGCCAAGATATTGCATCTATATCTTGGAGTGCTTCATCATATGTTCGGGGATCAGGTTCATGTTTACCCGTGATTAAATCCGAAAACTCTCCCAAAAACATGAATCTATCAGGTTGCCTTACAACCCTCCCACTACGACGAGGCACTGTCTGTGGTTGTGTATCATGTGTGACACGTGTTGCAGTCTCTTGTGGTACTTCATCTTGTACTGTTGGTACTAAGGTAGATGTGTCCTCTCTAAGTTCTTCTAAAACAACTTTGCTACTGGGCTTGTGATCCATTATATAGTCTTCTTCTAAAAACTGGGCATTGGTGCTAACAATGACCTTCTAGTCTTTAGGACTATAAAATAAACCACCTTTCGTTCCTCTAAGATACCCCACAAACACGCGAACTTCTGTACGAGATTCTAACTTATCAGCATCTGGTTTCAGCACATGTGCTGGACTACCCCAAATCCGAATATGTCTTAGACTGGGCTTTCGCCCATTCCACAATTCTGTGGGAGTAGAAGAAACTGATTTAGAAGGTACTAAGTTCAGAATGTACACTGCCGTTTCCAGAGCGTATCCCCAAAACGAATTTGATAATTCTGAATAACTCATCATCGATCTAACCATCTCCATAAGAGTCCTATTCCTTCGTTCTGCTACACCATTCTGTTGGGGTGTACCAGGTGCGGACAGTTGGGATTGAATCCTGGCCTCTGATAAGTAATTTCTAAACTCTCCTAAGAGGTATTCGCCACCACGATCAGACCGTAGTGTCTTGATACTTTTACCTAGTCGTTTCTCCACATCAGCCTTGTATTCTTTGAACTTATCAAAGCACTCGGACTTGCGGCGCATTAGGTAAATGTATCCGTATCTTGAATAATCATCTATAAAAGAGACAAAATATTCAAAACCACCTCTTGCCTGGACAGACATAGGACCACACAAATCAGAATGAACCAATTCTAACACTTCTTTGGCTCTATACCCCTTGGCCTTGAAAGGCCTCTTGGTCATTTTACCTTCCAAGCAAGATTCACAAGTTGGAAAATTTTCCAACTCTAATGAACCCAAGAGTCCATCGGCTATAAACCTCTGAATCCTACTTAATTTAATATGACCAAGCCTTAGATGCCAAAGATATGTTTGGTTCATTTCCGAAGGTTCTTTTCTCTTATTTGAGTTAGAAGATGTGTTATTAATTTCCATATTATGCTTTGTGGGAGAAATTGGATTTAAAGTATACAAATTGCCAACTAATGCACCAGAACAGATAATCACTTTATTTCTCTTAATAACTACATCGTTACTAAAAGAAACTGAATATCCATCTAAAAACAGTTTAGAAACTGAAATTAAATTCTTTCTAAAACTGGGTACATAAAGACAATATCTTAAAACTAAATTTCTATTTCTATTAAAAGATAAGTAGACGTCTCCCACTGCAACAGCCGCCACCTTAGTAGCATTGCCCATGTAGACGATAATCTCTCCTTCAGTTAGTCGTCGGTTTCCTGGAACCCCTGCAAGGGAATTGCAGACATGATCAGTGGCTCCTGTATCTACACACCAGGTGTTGGTAGATAACACCGCTAAACATGTTTCAACAACTAGAGCATGAGATATACCTTTGTTGTTTTGATCCCTACGAGGACAGTCCGCCTTCCAATGCCCTGACTGCTTGCAGATGAAGCACTTGCCCTTCGGCTTCTTCATTCCAGCTTTAGGTCCTGTACTCTGAGATTTATTCACTTTCTTTGCTGGACCAACTTGTTTCTTCTTCTTCTTTCCTTTCGGTTTAGAAGTAGGACCATTTTCAGCATAGTGAATATGAGAATTGTGACGAAACAAACCTTCTGCTGCCTGAAGTTCTGTCAGTAGTTCCGCCAATGAATATACCCTTGTGTTCATATTGTAATTCAGGCGGAATTGCTCAAAACTTCTAGGTAGTGTTTGGAGGATCATATCGTCGCCTTTATCATTTTCATATGGCTAGTTCTTCCGACCCCTCTCCTGGCCTCTGATACCACGCCATGGAGAGTCGGTTTGACTCGGGAGATGCCTTCAACCTGATTAATGCTTATGATATCCCTGCCAACCACAAGCTTACCCTGGCCGAACCGTCCGACCGACCTCATAACCCGCCGGTCGGCACTGTTACCTTCTTCCGTGACTAATTCGTAGCTGACCTTAGGTTTCCCATCCACCCCTTCATCATAGAAGTGTGTAACTACTTTCGCATTTCACTCGGCCAGCTTGTGCCCAACTCCTTTAGGTTGTTGTGTGGCGTAGTTGTGCTCTTCCGAGTGCACAACATCACCCTTAAGTCTCATATTTTTCATTGTTTTTATTATCCCAAACAGTCCGAAATAAACACCTTCTTGTTTCAATCTTGGATCAGCTTGGTTTTCTTTGATAAGATGTCCATCTCCAACAAGCACTGGAAAGACTATTTTTTCTTTCTGAGTCTTCCCGAGTCGCCACCTTTCCAAACCCAATGGCAAACCGCTCTGCCACCTCCCCGTGACCTGAAAAGGTATAGGACCGAGCCCACTTTTCTGCACGCGGCTAACCTGCTTGCCGGGCTGAAGCTGGACATCCACAAGCTGCTGCCCGAGGGGATGCTGTATCTGTTCGGCTTAAGCCCGATCTGAGCTCGAGCTTCCGAAAGGCCCGAGTAAGGCATTTCCCTCTTCTCTCTTCATTGGGTCTAACTGATTTCCTCATTTTCTTTTGCAGCTGCCACCATGATGAAGTCGGTGGCGCTCGGCATGTTAAAACTCAAGCCTGCCGAGATAGAGGCAGCTACAGCGAGGGAGGCGGAGAAACTTGGCCTCACTCCGGTCGGATCTCATGAAGGCGAGAGCGAAGAGGCGCAGACGGCGGGCGATGCGTCTGCCGCTCGGACTGTCACTACCGAGGAGTCAGGAGAGACCGCCCCGTCGAGCATGCAATCGACAATTCAGGTCGAGGAAGCTGAGTCGTTTGGCGATGAACTTCCATTGCTCGGATGCAAACGTCGGCAAATGAGCACACCAACCCGCTCGGCCACCTCAGCCGTGCATGTCTCCGTACAGACGGATGTTCCTCCTTTGCTGGCTCCTGCGACAGTGGAAGCGCTATCGTCCGACCGAACCCCTTCTCAAGGTGATTGGCCTTCTGACCCCCTAGCTGTCCCGCCCCTTAGATCACTCCGACCTGCTCAACGGAAAATCAGACGATCGCTTATTCGTTCCGATCCGGTCGGCCAATCCTCTGCCCCTTCGGCGTCTGCTCAGTCTACACTGGGTGGGCGCAGGACTATCAAGGCCATACTTCACCTATCGACGGAGGAATATCTGCAGGCGGCCGAATGGACGACGGGCCCTGAACACCAAATAACCATCAGGGGGCCCCTGACCAAGGTTTGGGAGGACGCTTGGGCGCACACTGCTTTGATGCCCCCGAGGCTGCTCGGCAATAGCCACATTCAACAGGCCACCGGGGTAACTTCTCTCCTCGCCTTCATTTTTTCATTTCCCTTCGACACTAACCTTTTCCCCTCCGATCTGGCTGCAGTATTGGGTGGAAAGAATTGCGGTAAGCAACTGCCTGGCGTTCTTAGAGGAGGAGTTCAGGAAGCTCAAAGTTTCTGGCGGGGCTCCCCCTATAGGCCCTTCTTACGCCGAGTTGAAGGCAGACCTCGACAAGACCAAGAGACTGCTAGAGGCTGAGCAGCACAAATCTTCAAGCCTGCAAACTATGGTGGGTCGGCTCGAGACCCAGGTCAAGACGTATGACCAAAAGATCAACTTGGCCAATACCAGGAAGATTAGGGCCATCGAAGATTTGGAGGCAAAAAATGTCGAGGCCCGAGCGCTCGAGTTGAAAGTCAAGGAGTTGAATGACCTGCTCACTGCCGAGAAGACTGGTCGCTCGGCTGAGGTGATCTCTCTCCAGGGTGACCTGAAGACCCTTCAGGACGCTCTTGAAGCTTCCCGAGCCGCCCTCAAAGAATATCAGGAGGCCGAGCCCAGTCGGTTCGTCGCCAAATTGTCTTTGAGCAGACTTTTAACAACAGTACTTTTAACAACACTTTTTCAGCCATATAGACAATACTTTTAAAGCGTTGTCTATTAGCTTTTTTCTTGTAGTGAGAATAGTAGCTAGAAAAGACTATCAATACTTTATTACTTTGATTGATGATTTCAGTAGTATACAGTGCTTTTAACAATGCTTTTTCAGCCACATAGACAATACTTTTAAAGCGTTGTCTATTAGCTTTATTCTTGTAGTGAGAATAGTAGCTAGAAAAGACTATCAATACTTTATTACTTTGACTGATGATTTCAGTAGAAATGGTTATACGTATCTCATGAGACACAAGTCTGAATCCTTTGAAAAATTTAAAGAATTCAAGAATAAAGTAATTGGGATTGAATCCCGCCTTCTGATAAGTAATTCCTAAACTCTCCAAAGAGGTATTCTCCACCACGGTTAGACCATAGTGTCTTGATACTTTTACCAAGACGTTTCTCCACATCAGCCCTATATTCTTTGAACTTGTCAAAGCATTCAGACTTGTGGCGCATCAGGTAAATGTATCCTTAGCTTGAATAATCGTCTATAAAGGAGATGAAGTATTCATAATCACCTCTTGCCTGGATAGACATAGGATCACACAAATCAGAATGAACTAGTTCTAACGCATCATTGGCTCTATACCCCTTAGCCTTAAAAGATCTCTTGGTCATTTTACCTTCCAAGCAGGATTCATATGTTGGAAAGTTTTCCAACTCTAATGAACCCAAGAGTCCATCGGCTACAAGCCTTTGAATCCTACTTAAGTTAATATGACCAAGTCTTAGAAGCCAAAGATACGTTTGGTTAATTTCCGAAGGTTCTTTTCTCTTATTAGAGTTAGAAGATGTGTTATTAATTTCTATATTTTTCTTTGTGGGAGAAATTGGATTTAAAGTATATAAATTGTCAACCAATGCACCAGAACAGATAATCACCTTATTTCTCTTTATAACCACATTGTTACTAAAAGAAACAGAATATCCATCCAAATACAGTTTAAAAACTGAAATTAAATTCTTTCTAAAACTGGGTACATAAAGATAATTTCTTAAAATCAAATTTCTATTCCTATCAAAAGATAAGTAGACGTCTCCCACTGCAACAGCCGCCACCTTAGTAGCATTGCCCATGTAGACGGTTATCTCTCCTTCAAATAGTCGTCGGGTTTCCTGGAACCCCTGCAAAGAATTGTAGACATGATCAGTGGTTCCTGTATCTACACACCAGGTGGTGGTAGATGACACCGCTGAACATGTTTCAACTACTAGAGTATGAGATATACCTTTATTGTTCTGATTCCTACGAGGACATTCCGCCTTCCAATGTCCTGACTGCTTGCAAATGAAGCACTTGCCCTTCGGCTTCTTCATTCCAGCTTTCTGTCCTGTACCCTGAGGTTTATTCACATTCTTTGTTGAAAAGACCTGTTTCTTGGTTCGTTGAAAAGATTGACGGAAAGACTAACAACAGAGGTGACGCCAAGGAAAGCAAAGTGAAGCAAATGCGAAAACGAGAGAGGAACAGAGAGCTTACAAAAGGAGACCTAGGAGAGGAAGGTAGGAGATCACCGAAATGCTAGAGGCCGAGGAAGTCGATGAAGCACGCGGTGGCAACAGAAGTCGGCGTCGGTGCTTTATAAAGATCAAGCTCGGTCAACCCCAGCCGTCCGATCTAGGTCGCGAGGATCGAAGTTAGCATCCGGCCGTTGAATTCAAACCGCTGCATGTCCCATCGGAGCTGACGCCTCCGCCGCACGATGACGTCGACGGCTCCACGTGGCGCCGGGCTACAGGGCGGCATTTAATGGAGGCCATCATTCAGCGTGGCCGCATGCTCAATGTTAATGGCGGGGATTTGCATGAATTCTGTGGAGATTTCGATGACGACGGCTTTGACCACAAGCAGACCCGGATAGGGAGCAATAAGATTAACAAGTACCGGCGCGATCCTCGCCGAGTGGCCAACGAAGGTTCGGCCGAGCGGATCACACAAGCTCACCTGAATCATTCCACTCACACTGCCGATCGGCCGGCAAAGCACTAAACCAATTTGTCCAGTCAGTCGGACTTACAGCCTCCTTCGACTAGACTTGAAGGGGAGGCACGTGATCCGGTTGTAAGCATAGGGAGACCCACATGGGCAGTGGTCAACGACGCATGGAGGTCAAAGTCAAGAGGGTCAACCTAAGGGTCTTGCTGATTGGAGAGGTCCCATGGCCACTCGGCCATGATAGCGCCAGGGCCGGCGCGAAGATAGCTCGACCACGGGTCGGGCTTCCGACACTCATGATTTGCCCATATAGAGGAGTTGCTGCGCCGAGCGGACCATCCGCTCGGCTGAGCTGCAGATCAACTGAGGACGCATTCTCGTCCGAGTATGTGCCCCAGGGGCCTTCCCGCTCGGTCCGACACTCCTTTACGCCCGACCGCTGGGGTGGCCGAGCGACCCTCCCGCTCGGCCCGGAAACAGACAAAAGGCGTAGAAGAGGACAAAGGAGGCAGACGGTTGGTGATATCCTTCTCGAGCCAGGTGTCGCCGATGGACAGCATGGTCGACGGCTGGACCGGACAGAGAATCGTACGGTGGAAGTTTCTACTGTCATGTCAGGGATATGCTCGGACGGTTGCGGTATGAAGTCAGACATACTTTTCTGACACAGCCATTCTGAGGTATGCTTTGGGAAGCGTGTACGTCTCGAGAAGCGTGCATGCGTCTCCCCAAGATCATATATAAGGCCCCCGGACTTCGGCGGAGGTATGCGCTATTCATCACTGTAGCTACAGTCTCGTTATTTTGCTTCTGTTTCATCCGACTGTTGCCTGACTTGAGCGTCGGAGGATCGTCGCCGGGAACTCCTTCCCGGCTCGGCTTTGTTACAGGTTCACTGGAGGTCCACGTCATCTCGAAGCTCACCTGAAGACAGCAGCGAGCGCCATGTCCCCAGCATCCGTCGACTTGACTCTCAGACATGATCATGGCATATGACATACCTAGCGTAATGATCAGGGGTTAATTCTCAAGAACTGACGACCTAAGATGATTTACCCCACCATACGTATAACACCTGTATATTTTTTTATTAACACTTATCAATATCAAATTACATTCTAATAATACTAATAAATAATAATATTATATATAGCAGTTAGTTATATAATCATAACTATTATAATTATATACTTATAGAATCAAATCGTAAATACTATAGTTAGATAATAATTATTATCTTGGAATTGCTATAATAGTTTAAAAATAAAAATAATTTTAAATATCTTTTTAAAATATTGTCATATATGCTATTTCGAATGAAAATATATTGAAATATACTATTTTGAAAAATATTAATTCTTATTCTAGTCAAATTTATATTAGCTTATTATTTTCCTTTTTTTGTACTGCAATAAAATTAAATATTTATTTCCTTTTTTTAATCAACTTTTATATATAAAAGAGTTCGAGGACGAGATTAATTGGAAGAAGAATATTTTTCAGATTTCTGTTTTTGTCCCTCTAGAGCGCAGCGATGGCCGACAACAAAGACGATCAGCTTGGAGTATATCAAGAATGGGATAGGCGATCTTGTAAGTAACTTCTTCTCACTTTTAACACTTAATTTCCAGTTCGTTAGAATCAACTTCTGATTATTACATTAGAGATATCATACGTTCATGGACACCCTAGACCTCATTAATTTGCTTCCGTGATTATATTTAATGTTGTTTTACTTTATTTACTATTTTTAATTTGAATAGTGCTCTTTTTGTCGCCTCCGTTCTTGGCGATCACTTCTTGAGAAATTAATATAAAAATTATGCACCAAAATGAATTCATTTAATAACTTTATTAAGATTCGTGAGGTACGTGATGAGCTATTGTCTTCCATCTACGCATCGTTCGACGCCGATTTGACGGTGCGGCTTGGTTCAAGCGTCAATTCCAAAAGAGTTTTATTTTTTTGGATTTAATGTTTTCGAAAGCGATTTTTATTTAATTTTTTGCCGAATAATATATCTGTCTTTCAGGAACAGATTACGGTTGAAGAAGTGTTCGGGCAGCTGAAATGCACAAGAGGCGGTTTGACATCCGAGGAAGGAGCCAACCGGCTCCAAATCTTCGGCCCAAACAAACTCGAAGGGAAAAGGGTCAATTTTGCTCGTTTGTCTTGCGAATCAATTTCATTGTTTTTATTCTAATTTGTTTTTGTTTTGATGCAAGAATAAGGCTAAAAGATGTGACACTTTCGTATTTATAGGAGAACAAGATTCTCAAGTTCTTAGGCGTCATGTGGAATCCCCTCTCATGTGTCATGGAGATGGCTTCCGTCATGGCCATTGCTCGGCCAACGGAGGAGGAAGCCGCCCAACTGGCAAGACTTTATGGGTATTATTATTTTACTCATTGTTAACTCGACCATCAACTTTATTGAAGAAAATAACGTTGGCAATGCTGCAGCATCGATGGCTGGTGTTGCTCCCAAGACCAAGGTTAGTGCTTGGTTATATGTTTAATTTGCTCTGGTAATTACAACACTGTGGCTTGTTCATGGTTTATTGTTTTAGGTGCTTAGAGACGGTCGCTGGACTGAGCAGGATGTTGCTATTCTGGTGCCAGGTGATATTATCAGCATCAAGTTGGTAGACATTGTCCCTGCAGATGTTCGACTTCTTGAAGGGGATGCTTTGAAGATTGATCAATCTGCCTTAACGGGAGAATATCTCCCTGTCACCAAGAAACCTGGAGATGAAGTATTCTCTAGTTCAACATGAATGCAAGAAGAGATTGAGGTTGTTGTCATAGCCACTGGAGTTCACACCTTCTTTGACACGGCAGCTGATCTAGTGGATAACACCAACCAAGTTGAGCACTTTCAAAAGGTCCTTACAGACATTGTTAATTTCTGCATTTGCTCAATTGCAATTGGCATGGTCGTCGAGATCATTTTCATATATCCAATTCAGCACAGAAGATACAAGGATGGAATCAACAATCTGTTGGTCCTCTTGATTGGAGGCATCCCAATTTCCATGCCTACTGTTCTTTCAGTGACCATGCTTATTGGATCACGTCTGCTATCCCAACAAGGCGTTATCACTAAGAGAATGACTGCTATTGAGGAGATGGCTGGCATGGATGTTTTCTACAGTGACAAAACGGGGACTTTAACTCTTAACAAGTTTATTATTGATAAGAACCTGATTGAAGTATTTGCTGAGGGCATGGATAAAGAGCATGTGATCCTGTTGGCCGCAAGATCATCAAGGACGGAGAACCAGGATGCTATTAACTCCGCTATGGTGGGGATGCTTGCAGACCCAAAGGAGGTATGTCTAATATGACGACAATCATATTATGATATGATTTTATTTCCAACTTTTGAATTATTATATGTTCACTCAATAATTAATCTTTATTTTTATAGGCTAGAGCTGGTATCAGGGAATTACATTTCCTCCCTTCCAACCTAGTTGACAAACGAACTGTTCTTACCTACATAGATAAAAATGGCAACTGATATCGTGCAAGTAAAGGTGCACCAGAGCAGGTAAGAGTTTTTCTTATTGCCTTTCTCTTTATTTTTAGCATATTTCTCTACATTGTTATTATAACTTATTGACAATTTGACTAATGGTGATAGATTTTGAGCCTTTGCAACTGCAAAGAAGTTGTCAAAAATAAAGTTCAAGCTGTAATTGACAAATATGCTGAACGTGGACTTCAATCACTGGTTGTCGCAAGACAGGTTTACTCATTGGTCCTTCCCAATCCAAATGGCAAGTGTATAATGCCCTAATATCTATGTTAAACTTTATTGTACAGGAAGTTCCAGAGAAGTCTAAAGAGAGTGTTGGAGGTCCATGGCAATTTGTTGGTTTATTATCACTTTTCGATCCCCCTTGGCATGATAGTAAAACAACTATTAGAAGATCTCTCAATCTTGGTGTCAATGTAAAGATGATCACCGGTAATTCAAACTTCTCTTTTGGTATCTGCTTTCCCTCCCGTGAAGAATTTCTGATACCAAATTTCTCAAATTCAGGTGATCAACTCGTTATTGCGAAGGAGACTGGGAAGAGGCTTGGAATGGGGATAAATATGTATCCATCATCTTCACTGCTTGGTCAAAATAAAGATGGATCGGCATCACTGGCTGCACTTACTTTTGATGAACTAATAGAGAAGGCTGATGGATTTGCAGGCGTATTTCCAGGTTTTTGATGAACTTACACTGTGCTCAAGTGCTGTAACTTGAGGTGATATTGTTTCTTTAAAGACTCATGGTTGGTTTTCCTATGGGGCAGAACACAAGTACGAAATTGTCAAGAAGTTACAGGAGAGGAAGCATATATGCTGCAAAAGGTTGGAACCGCCAATCCAGCGGCCCCCTCACCCCGGCCCCACAAGTATGAGAGGGAGTAAATCACGGTGAATACGGGCCCGGCTATGAGAGGAAGCATATATGTGGAATGACAGGAGATGGAGTTAATGATGCCCCTGCTTTGAAGAAGGTTGATATTGGTATTGCTGTTGCTGATGCAACAGATGCTGCTATAAGTGCTTCTGATATTATTCTTACTGAACCCGATTTAAGTGTCATCATTAGTGCCGTTCTGACAAGCAGAGCTATTTTCCAGAGGATGAAGAATTATACTGTCAGTTTTTTAATCTTAGTAATTGATGCATCCAATAAACCTTTTTTTGCTGTTGCCCTTAGGATTTTTTGTTTCATTTCACTGTAGATTTATGCTATCTCAATAACCATCTGTATAATTGTAAGTATTTTTTTGTTTCTACAAATTGCATGGTCTTATTTGCAAAATTGTTATCATTTCATTCTTTTATGTTTCAACTTGGATTTATGCTTATTGCATTTATATGGAAGTTTGACTTCTCACCCTTCATGATTTTAATCATTGCGATCTTAAATCATGGTAAGTAAATGGAATTACAAATTATATAGGGTCCTTATTTCTATTTTTTTATATCCAAACGAATTCCAGTATGATCTTGGTTCATTATTTGTTGCATGAAGGTACAATTTTGGCAATTTCAAGAGACCAGGTGAAGTCATCTCCAATGCCCGATAGTTGGAAGTTGAAAGAAATATTTGCTACTGGTATTATGTTTGGGGGTTATTTGGCATTGATCACTGTTTTATTTTTCTGGGCCATGAAAGACACAGACTTCTTCTCTGTGAGTATTTATTTGTTTCACATTTTTAAAATAAATTTATTAAATATTTATTTGTATTCCTATTTTCTTCAATAATATATTTTTTGAGAAACAAATATATATATTTTCCCCGACAGCATACTATATTTTCCCCTTGGAATGACATTTATGTTAGATATTAATATATAATACCATTAATATTATGACTATAAGTCATATTCAGCATATCTTTTTCACTTATACTATTCACATGTAGTATTTTTTTAAAAATAAAATAAAAAATAAACTAGTATGTTATAATTCATTTGCCACTTTCGTATCCCACAAATTTTCATACTTGTCATATATTTTCAGGAAAAATTTAAAGTAAAGTCATTGAGACACAATAATGATGGAATGATGGCTGCTTTATATATTCAAGTTAGCATTGTTAGTCAAGCTCTTATATTCATTACAAGATCACGCAGCTGGTTCTTTGTTGAGTGTCCTGGATTGGTTCAAGTTTGCCATCCATTACATTCTCAGCGGGAAGGCATGGGATAACCTTTTTGAGAATAAGGTAACAATTGGTAGTCTAGATAGAGATGTTATTCAATCCTATATTTTTCAGCATCTGGTTCATTTAGTTGCTACCCTTCTTGTCTATTTGATAATCTTTATGCATCGCAGACGGCTTTCGCTGCCAAGAAAGATTATGGTAGACAAGAAAGGGAATTTCAATGGGCCAGGGCTCAGAGGACTCGACATGGACTCACTAACCACCTTTTCTCTGACAAGAGTAGCTACGGAGAGCTTTCGGAAATAACAGAACAAGCCAAAAAACGAGCAGCAATGACAATGTATGGCTTTTTAGCCCCTCATGATGCTTCACTCTGAAGCTCTGACAAATAAAGAGCACAACCTATTATCTATCATAAACATTACAAAATGATCTCATTTCTTCATTCGTATATTTGAGTATTCTAAATTTTTCCATGCCCTGACTATTTACAGGGCCCTCGAACTACACACTCTGGAGGGACATGTTGAATCAGTGGTGATGTTGAAAGGGCTCGACATTGACACCATCCAACAGTATTATAATGTTTAATTCTCTACTATTTTGAGGCGGCTAGACAAATATGGTTCATGAACATGAGTAGAAGCTCAAGTTAAAACGATTTCTCTTCTCTCTTGTTAATGCACACTCTCTGCTTATGTCCACTGGATTTTTTGTGGTTACATCTAATTTGTTGCTACTAATTAAAACATTAGCATTTTTATTTTTATTTTTTTTGGTCATCTTTAATGTGTTATCATTTGCTCATATTTTCAAATTTGTATTTGTCGCTCCATAAAAATTTTGGCATGTCAAAATTTTACTTCATTTTTATGTCATAGATAGAAGGGTTGAGCCCCTTACAAGAAGTTAGGGCAAAATACTATTGAAGTTGTATTTTTTTTTATTCTTTTAGAATTGGTTTAATATAGGTGATCATAAAATCTGTTAAAAATTCTTCTTCCATTTTATTATGAAGAGTTATTTAATAAATTTTATAGTTTAAGACACTTTTTTTTTAGAAAAAATCATCTGTCGAATAAATTGTAATCGTAAGTTTTTACTTATTTATTTTAACTAATCTTTAACTTATTTAAAAAATAGTTGATAAATTCTAAAATCTTGACCTACTTGGATTTTATCCTTATCATTCAGTGAACTTTAACTTGCCTAGACTTACCCTTATCAAATATTCGATCACCTTTGTTCTATTTGGATTTTTTCATTATCAGTCATCCGATTAACACTGGACTTTTCCTTTACTAATCATTTGATAATCTTTGACCTGACTAAACTTTTCCTTTACCTAGGTCAAGCATGATCTATTAGGACTTCTATTTGACTGTCAAACATCTGGTCAATCGTGTCAATATTGATATGTTCTTCTAAACATCCAATCAACCTTAATTTGCTCGAATTCTCTCATCTGCTTATTTCAAAGCATCTAACCAACTTTGACTTATTTAGATTCTCTCAGCAGCTTGATCAACCTTGATGTTACCATGTTATTTGTTAAACATCAAAACTATTGCGCTAATATTTTTTATTGTTTTTTTAAAATAATAATAATAAATTGAGTAAAACCTATTTTGAAAATTAATTATGCAAAATCATTTAAAGATAAGTTTATATTTTAGTATCAATTATTTTTATTATTATTATTTACTCTGCCATTCATAGCATTATCCATTGATTTGGTGAAAATCAATTTTTCTAAAAATCAAAATACATTCCTCCGTCACTTTAATTCTTTGTTCATCAAATGGAAAGGAATTTTCAATTTTTGTATTTTAATTTATAGAGCATGTTTTCAAAACAAATTCTTAATTATATATATAGGTCAGCTATAATCGTCAAATTAGCTAGAGGGGGAAAGATAATTTTTTTTACCAAGGATATGAACTTATCGGGAATTGATTTTTTTTTTTTTTTTCTGTGACATCCCACGGGACTAGATTACCCATCAAACACACACATATATAAAAGAGCCTTAGAACCTGCAAGAAAGAATATATTTTTATCTATGTAATGTATAATCCATGCAACAAACATGTTATTACGATGACAAAGACTACTACAGGAATATTATATGACTTCATTTTTAGCTTCCATTAAACTAAACAAATTGTCTGAATAGCTACAATATATAGATAATTGTATATACTAACTAAAAGTTGTGCATTATATTGTGAGAAAATGTAGGGTATGAACATCATAAGTTACCACCCTTCAGTTGTTAAGAATTAAAGTAGTATTTTAGCATGGACAATCACTAACATACCATGTGCTCGTGTCCGGAATTTGAGTCAGACGGAGATCGGATGAGGTGTTATTGGGGTTGACGGAGGGGTGACTGGAATGCTTTTCTGGTACGTTTCTGTAAGCACACCCCTCATGTGGCGACGACTCCTGATGATGATCTAGCGGATGGTACTTGAACTTCTGCACACACTTAGACAAGCTCTCAAAACGTCAGAGACCAGAAACCAGGGAAAAAATTCACGGATCAGATCCTCCGACGCTCAAGTCAGGTACTTTTCCTCCAAAAGAATACTGTACTAAGAATAATGAAAAAAGTAGAAGACAAGTGTGAAAAGGTGAGAACGCGTACCTGCGTAAGGGAGAGACCTCCCTTTTTATATGACAGTGCATACCTCTGAAACTTGACCGGTATCAGGGAATGTCGAGTGTCAAAACTTGTTCGGTGATGGATGACACATGACATCTTCTTATGGACTGGAGGAAGGTTCTATTAACAAGGGACCACAGACCATTGGAATATTCCCTGACATGCTGCAGTTATTCCCTGACAGACAGTTACGATTCCTTGGCCTCGTTTGTCATGTAGCGTCTTCCTGCCCTAGTATTAATGGGGGAAGCTCAATATGATTGGTAGTTGAAGAACCCGGCCTTGATATAGTTGAGCTGTAGAAATCCGATCAGTTGGAGCAGATCAGGTATTATCTGGATTGTGCCCCGTGATCCAATTAGGGGTGCCTCAGGTTGGAGATCCTAATCTGAGGGATCCTGACCGGGAGCACCGGGTTTTGTATACATAGACTAGTTTGAGAAACCTTGATCGGTAAGGACAATTCAGCCTTTTCCCTTGATTATGCCCCATGCTGCAGAGCTGGGCTCCTGATCTGTAAGTCCCGACCTGGCCTTAGATGCCTGCCAGTATCTAGCGATACTACCTAACCTTTCCCTGTCTGATGATTGTCATTTCACCTTGACTTCTGACTGCCACGTTCCTTTGACTTCTGACTGTCATGCCCCTTTGACTTCTAACTACCCCGTCCCCTTGACTTCTGACTGTCACGTCCCCTTGATTTCTGATAACAAGGTCCTATCATAATGCGCTATATCACCATGTATCTTTGATACTCGAAATCTTCATTTACCCCCCTTTGTACTTATGTCCCATACCAACATTACAATACTGAAATTACATTGCTCATGTAAATTTGACAATTTGGCAACTTAGTTATATCTGCACATATTTAACGTGCATACCCTAGTTCGTGTATTATATCATATGTTATTGACACAGGTTCTTATTAGCATTAAGGGGAGAAGGAACTCATCAAAACCTCCATATGAGTTGATGGGTAATGGATTTCACTAAAGGATAGGTATGCATGGGAAGAGGTTGATTCTTATTGATCAATGAGAGACAGGGTGCAAAAGATTAGAGTTTGCCTTAATTCAACTTAAACAGACATACATCATCATCCTCACCTTGCTCCTCTTCTGCTTCTCACTCCTCTTTCTGCATCCACTAAAAGAGCAGATTGGCATGATCAACCTGTGTCGAACTATATTATCATGACACAGGTTCGCAACAATGTCATTCCAATCAAGGTTATCAATATCATGATTCTACATAGAAATGAGCAGTTTATAGGTTGTTGGTGGCTGTTAAGACACAGGTTAATGATTGTGGGTAGAAATATATTGTCAAAAAACAGGTTTAAGATTGTTGGCGGCTTAAGATTCTACATAGAGAACTATATTATGTCAGAACACCAGGTTTACGATTATGGGTAGAAAATATGATCATGGAAGCTGGCGGTCGTTATAATATTTAGTTTGTCGTAATTAGCTCCTACTTACAAAAGAAAAAAGACAACAGGAATTGGATAAAAAAGAGAAAATAAGTGCAGAAATATATGAGCACGAGAAATAAAAACTATAATTAGATATATCAAAAGAAAAAAAAACATGCCTTTGGTATTTGATCCGAGGAAGGTCAATGACACATGGAAGGTCAAGGTCAAGACGGTCAACGCCCTTTGTATATCCTACCGATCGGACGATTCGCCGCTCGATCGGACCAAGGAGTAGTTGATCCGGCACTACGACCGCTCGGGCAAGTACCGAGCTTCCGACGCTCAAAGGGCTCAAGCATGATAGGGATGAGGGCCGAGCGGTCGTCCCGCTCGGCCGAACAGTAGACACCGCCCCAGCCAGAACATGTACGGCTCCTTTGCTCGACAAGGCGGAGCCGAGACAGCGAACTATGGACCGAGCGGACCTCCCGCTCGGCCCGGCCACTGTATCAATCGGACAGCAGTTTAGCCGAGTGGCTCCCCCGCTCGGCCTAGTAACCGACAAGAGGAGTAGTTGGGAATATCTTTCGAGGGACTAGTGTCGTCGATAGGCGGCATGGCTGGAGGCATGGTCTCAGACAAAGAATCGTACGGTGAAAACTTCCACTGTCACGTTAGGGATATGCTCGGACTATTGAGGTATGACGTCAGACACGCTTTTCTGACACGTCCTTTCTAGGTATGCTTTGAGGAGCGAGCACGCCTCGAGAAGCATGTACGCGCCTTCTGGGAGCCCTATATAAGGACACTCATACTTCGACAGAGGTAGACTCATTCATCTACTATAGCTACAGTTTTCGCTTCTTGTTCTCTACTTCTTTCGTCGGAGATTGACTTGAGCGTCAGAGGGTCATCGCCGAGGAACCCCTCTCCGGCTTAACATTGTGTTTGTAGGTCCACGTCAGCAAGAGATCCACGCCTTCAGAGTCTTCGACCCGTCAGCGAGAGCACCTGATGTGCGTAGATTGTATACACTTGTTTAGCATGTTTTGACGTACATTCACATATTTTGCGCATGCTTTATCTATGCATTTTCGTACTTCCAGCTTTGCTTTTAGCATACTTACTCCTTTTGTTCGGAGATCTACTTTTGTGCATTTTTTATATGCAAGAGTCGTATTTGGAGAAGAATTTATGATCGAGGCCAAATCTGCAAGCTAACGAAAGGAGAAAGACACCATCTTGGAGTGCCACATGGCCATGTCTGGGAGAGTGACCTAGGCCATGTGGTGATTCTCACCCATGCAGCATTGGCAAAGCAGATCCTAGTATTGGTAAAACAAGATCTAAGTCATAAATTTATTGTATTCATATGCTAACTTTATTTTGCAGCGTATCTATGTTATTTGGACTAACATATTTTACAGAAGCTAAAATGTAAAAGTTAGTCTCGGATGAACAGTACTCAAGGCGGCTCGGTGCTGTAGTGAGGTGTCTCGGAGTTGAATGGAGGCGCCCCCATATGGATAAAGTTTGCGGATAGAGTTTCGTTGCGGGGAGGTGCCTCGAAGCGTATTGGAGGCACCTCAGAGCCCATTGGAGGCACCTCGGAGCTGATAGAGGCACCCTCACGCGGATAAATACTAGAGGTTGTGGATCGGATAAGCACTATTGGAGGCGCCCTGGACTCTTGGAGGTGCCTCCAACATTGTTTAAAAGAGGCGGTTGAGCGGAGGCTTAAATACAGATTTACTATGCAATTTCTCGACCATCCAGCTGCTTCAACTTCATACTGCTACGTCGCATTACTGCCTTACTGTTAGTCAACTACATCTGACCGCTGTCGGCAGATCGATACCAACACACAAGCATATCCATTTCGACATCTTCATGTTGGTAAGGAATCTATTATTGTGCATGCTTATTATTATATTTGCATAGTAAAGTGTAGGGTGTTACACTTGCCATTGTATTTTGCATTTGAGATTCAAATTTAGTGGATTACCTCGGAAAGGTCTAAAGGACCTGGGTCTTGGAATAGGAGTTGTCGAAGGCTCTGAACCAAGTAAATCTTGTATCTTGTCTCATTCTTTTGTGCTTAAGTATTTTTCAGCTGCGCACTTGGTTTAAAAATTAGAAAAAAAAAATGTTTTTAAAATCATGTGATTAACCCTCCCCCTCTCACATGCCTACAATTCTATAGGATATGTGTTGTGTTTCTTTTTCATTTTACATCTTTTGGTGATGAAAGATAGGTATTTAAATTTGTGTGTATATATACTAGAGGGGGTGAATAACCCTGGAATAAGAGTTAGAAAAAACTTTTACTTTGGAGCTAGCAAGGATAGACTATTAATTAAACGATTAAAATAAATAATATAAAAGAGTAAGATACATCAGAGTTTACTTGGTTATAACTTAGGTGGTTATTAATCTAAGATAAGTAAAAGCTCAATAAGAATTTCCTTCATTGAAGGTGAAGAAGCCTCCTACAATCATTGACAGTTCAGTAAGGAGTATAGAAATTGATGTCAGTTTGTCGGTGTGTCTGCTCTCGGTGTCTTATAAAGCAAAGCCTGTTAGCTGAGGGTTGACATTGTCGGTGTTACCCTCTTTGATGATTAAGTCAGTGATAAACTGAGATGCGAGACTCATGTGCATATATGAAAAAGCAAAAGAACTTGAAGAAGATGGAGAAAATTTACTTTCACGTAAGAAAAGAAAATTATACTTTCGCCTATTTTCGCGGAACCTTATATAATCATGGACAGGGACAGATCTAAAATTTTAAATTTGAGAAGAAGTGAAGAAAATAATTATTATACATTGTATTTGAAGGTTACGTAGTCGAGCGACGAAAATATACATTTTAAACTAGTTAATTTTATTTTATTCGTATAATTAAGTATTAATCTTTTTATATATTGTTGATGATTACATATAATTTATTATTTTAATTAGTAAGTCAGCGATCATACACTAATTAAAAAATATTAATTAGGGTATTGAATTACCTAAAATTACTTCAGATATAAAAAAAATAGAAGTAGACATAAATTATCAATAAATTTAATATGATTTTTTTCTAGTAAAATTATCAAAAAAAAATATTAAAAAGATAAAGATATAATTATCTTTTATAATTTTTTTTTTTACATTTGACATTAGTCAAGTTAAATGTTTTTTTTAATTATAGACGAAATGCTACTTGATAAAAAAACATAAAAAGAAAGTTAAAAGTATTTTTTTAAGTAATACAAATAAAATAAAATCCAACCTACCATTTGAGAACTGACTAATTAGACAGCCGGCTATTAGATTGATTACCTGTATTTTAATTACTCTTACACATTTTAATTACTTGCAACCTCTCTCGGGTAGATCTGTTTTGTTGGGTGGCCAGCGCCAAAAAGTCAACTTTCTACTGACAACGACAGAGCAAAGCCAACCACATCTTCTCCATATGAAGGCTCTGGATCCGAAGAGCCTCTTTCACGTCTCCACAAATGGCGATGATCCCAGACTTCCTTGTCACCAGATACCTCACAAAACTAACAGATTTACTTGAGGGAGAGATCTGCAAAGTGCTCGGCGTGAAGGAAGAGATCAAAAAGTTTCAAAGGAGATTGGAAAGACTCAGCCCCTACCTTCAGGATGCCGAGCAGAAGAGGCACCAAGATAATCGAGTGAATACTTGGTTGAGGGACTTAAAAGGCATAGTCTACGACGCCGAAGACATCATCGAATTCTGTACGATTCCAGGTGGCAGCGAGTTAATGAGCCTTCAGCCGTTGTCGTCGTCTTCTACACTAGTAAGTCGTCCCTTCACTCTGCTTGCTTCTTGCTTTGCATGTACCAAGTTCCGCCATGAAATTGCTGTGAGTTTTGAAAGACTTAATGATAGACTGAAAGAGATTAGAGATGATAGTGAAATAATAACAGGATTAGTGCCCTTAATGAGCCATCAATGGCTGCAAGATCATCCAACAAGTCAACGTTTGACCACTTCTTTGGAAGTTAAGGCTGACATCCTAGGGGCAAAGATTGAAGATGATGCACAAACTCTCATCCGCTTGATACTCAAGCATGATCATAAAGATAATGGTGTGTTTGGGATAGTTGGCATGGGTGGTATTGGCAAGACCACTATGGCTCATAAAATTTTCCATGACGAACGAATCAAGAATAATTTTCCAACGCGTATATGGATATGTGTGTCCAAGAATTACACTAGGATAGAACTGTTGAAAATTGGACCAACAAACAAGTAAATAAATTACTTGTCTTACACTAACAATAACAACACTACAACACCCTTTTTGTGGATTACTCACAATTCTAAGACAAAGAAGAAAAACAAAAAACTTTGACTCACAAATTGATACTTGATTGATCAATGAAACTAAATACAAGGTAGAGTATTTATAGTACTCTTCATACAATCTGGACCGTTCAATTAAATTAAATCCTAGCCATTGAAATTCTAATTCTTATCCATGAAATGAGAAAAACACTCTTGACCACACATTTAATTTTATCTTTTACCAAGTCGTCATCTTTATCTATTAGAAAAATAAATAATTAAATAGCAAATCTTATCTATAACTCTTATCTTTTATTGGATAAGTTTTATCCTTTATTTGGGTTGGAGTTGATATTTAACACTCCCCCTCAACACCAACCCTTTGTACTATGCCGAGTTGATCACGAAACCTTTTGAATTGACTCATCTGGACGATGCTTTATTTTGTAAACCCATTTGCACGAAATGGGTTTCACATCTCTTGGTTTTGGTATGAGATCCCAAGTCTGATTTTGTTGCAGTGCATCAATCTCTTGTTTCATGGCTGTCATCCACTCAGAACTTTGTGATGCTTTTTCAAACGTCTCAGGCTCTACTGCTTCTTCAACTATGGCTGCATTTGCATATTTTGGATTTGGCCTTCGTGTTCTTGTTGACCTTCGGAGTTGAGATTGTGGAGTTAATTCTTCCATTTCATTAGGCCTTTCTTCTTCATTTGGATGTTGATATATGCCGGTTTGCCAAGGACTCTGAGTCACTCTTTGCTCTTCATCATTATCATTTGGACCTCCTGATTCATCTGAACCTGATTGAAGTTGAACTATATGCTCCCTCATCTTTTGTTGTACTTTATCTTCAAGGTCTTTAGATTCTGGCAAGACCTCCTTCTCTGTGGTCCACCAAGAAGATGCTTCATCGAACACTACATTTCGTGAAGTGTAACATCTTTCGCTTGTTGGATCACAGCATTTCCACCCCTTTCTCTAGCTATCGTATCCCACAAAGATGCATCTAATAGTTTTCTTGTCAAACTTGCTTCGTAAGTGATCAGGAACAAATACATAACATACACATCCAAATACTCGAAAGTAGCTAACTGTAGGTTTTTTGTTCCATAACTTCTCAAAGGGTGAAATAAATTCTAACCTTGGTTGAGGAAGTTTATTGATGATAAAAGCTGCAGCCCTCATTGCTTCAGCCCAAAAACGTCCAGGTACATTCTTCTCATGCAGCATACTTCGACAAATTTCTGCAAGATGTCGGTTCTTTCTTTCTGCTACATCATTCTGCTGTGGTGTGTTGGCACAAGTGTATTGATGATATACTCGACTTTCTCTCAAGTATTGAAAGACTCTCTTGAGCTATATTCTCCTCCATTGTCTGTGCGCAAGCAACATATCTTTTTTCCCAATTCTCCTTCGACTGACTGCTTGAACTCTTTGAACATTGAGAAGGTATCAGATTTTTCTTTCATAAATAAAATCCACACATACCTTGAGAAATCATCAATAAATGTCACCATATACCGCATACCACCAATTGACGACTGCTTAACAGGCCCGAATACATCAGAGTGAACTAACTCCAATGGTTCCTTTGCTTTGAAGTTTGACTCCTGATATGGTAATTGGTGTGCTTTACCATACTGACATCCTGCACATATTGTGTCTGTTCGTATGTCTAGTTGAGGAAGTCCCTTGAGCATCGACTTCTGCATCATCATGTTTAATTTGGAATAGCTAACATGACCTAGCCGCATGTGCCATATAACTGTTGTCTCACTTTTTCTTGTCTTGTCTATATATGCAGACTCTGCTGACATCACGTAGAGCGACTCTAATCGTTGACCCTCCATTGTTGGTGTTTCTGAAATTTTGAGGTTTCGATATACCTTTACATTTTCAGGACCAAATAGAACATAATAACCTGAAGATGTTAATTGGGCCACAGACAGTAAATTCTTCTTCATTCCTGGGACATGATAGACATCTTGAAGAGGCACTTGGTTAGAATTATATCGAGGCATAATTACCGTCTTACCAACATGTGCTATTGGTAACCTTGAGTTGTCGGCTGTAACCACCATACGAGCTCCTTTGTATTGAGATAAGTTTTGCAATTTTTCTTTATCACCCGTCATATGATTTGAGCAGTCTGAATCCACGATCCAATCATTTTTGTAGTCAATCTGTTCTGGCGTTGTTGTGAGAGCCAAGTCTTTTTCCTCCGTAGCCATCAAAGCTTCAGCATCCCAATCATCTTCGCTATTCTCTTTAGAATTGGAAGTAGCAGTGTTGCTTTGAACGAACCTTTTCTTGGACCAACAATCTTTTTCCATGTGGCCCACCTTCCCACAATTGTAGCACTCGCCAGAACATTTTTTACGATCACCATAATTCTTCGAGGCTCCCCCTGGACGAGAGCCTCCATTCCCATGATAGATTTTTCCTTTGTCGCCATCCTTTTTAGATCCACCAGTGTGCCGTTTGAAGCTGCCTTTATTTTTGTTGGTGTAGAGCGCTTCTTCTTCATCTTTTAGTGAGAGTCCTCCCATTTGCTTAGCCATAGCTTCTTGACCTGCAAGTAAATTTTCAAATTCAAGAAGCGATGGTTGTGTTGGCCATCCTTGTATAGCAGCAATAAATCCTCGATATTCTGGCCTCAAACCATGAATAATTATTCTTTTTATCCTTGCTTCCCCAATAGGAGCTGATGGATCTAGCTCTGAAATTTCGCGACATATCAACTTCACCTTGTGGAAGTATTGGGCAATCGTCTTGTCACATTGCGCTATTGACAATAGCTCGTTCTCCAGAAGTTGCAATCTTATATCATTCTTCTTTGAAAAAAGTGTAGCAAAGATATCCCACACTTCCTTTGGTGTTTTGGCATCTCGGATGTGCTCCAACATTTCTTCTTCAATTGTGATCTTTAAGGCAAACATTGCTTTACCTGCCTTAATATTCCATTTTCGCAAAATGCCATTGGCGTCTTCTGCCGGCTGCGTAGCTTCACTACCACCAACAACCTCCCAAAGATCTTGACCTTGTAGGTAAGACTCCATGCATGTTGCCCACGTGTTGTAGTTTTTGTTGTTGAGCTTCTTGATACCTCCTACTACTTGAAGGTCCCCCATCACGTCGAAAAGCTTTGATTATACCAAACAAGTTTGATTAAAAAACTTGTAAAGCATAAAACTCCTCACAATCTAAGATAGCTCCACCAAGAATAATTCCTGATTAACCTGGCTCTGATACCAATTGTTGAAAATTGGACCAACAAACAAGTAAATAAATTACTTGTCTTACACTAACAATAACAACACTACAACACCCTTTTTGTGGATCACTCACAATTCTAAGACAAAGAAGAAAAACAAAAAACTTTGACTCACAAATTGATACTTGATTGATCAATGAAACTAAATACAAGGTAGAGTATTTATAGTACTCTTCATACAATCTGGACCGTTCAATTAAATTAAATCCTAGCCATTGAAATTCTAATTCTTATCCATGAAATGAGAAAAACACTCTTGACCACACATTTAATTTTATCTTTTACCAAGTCGTCATCTTTATCTATTAGAAAAATAAATAATTAAATAGCAAATCTTATCTATAACTCTTATCTTTTATTGGATAAGTTTTATCCTTTATTTGGGTTGGAGTTGATATTTAACAAGAGCTACTCAAGGAAATGTTGAAGCAAGCAAAAGGGAGTGACGATGGAACTCAAAGCATAGAAGAACTTGAATTCAAACTTGTTGGTGCTTTGGTTAACAGATTTTTCCTCGTACTTGATGATGTATGGAGCGTGAATGCGTGGACAGATGTGTTGAGGAATCCCATCCTAAATGCAAAGTCTAATGGCATAATCATAATCACGGGTAGACATAAAACGGTTATGGAGGACTTGATAGCCAGCTACATCCACCATGTTCAGAGGATGAACAAAGATGATGGATTGGAATTATTTCACAAGGTCGTATTCGAAGACGAGAAGAACGAGGACCCTGACCTGGATGAAATGGCGGCTAAAATCGTTAGCAAATGCGATGGGCTCCCTTTGGCAATCAAGGTGATAGCAGGAATGCTAATTTCGAAGAAAAGGACAAGGAGAGAGTGGGAAAGAGTCCTGGAAAGTGATCTATGGAGAATGAGAGACAAGGAGGATGAACTGCCAGCAGCTTTATACTTGAGCTATGAGGATTTGTCATCCGTTCTCAAGCAGTGTTTCCTCTGCTGTGCTTCTTACATTGGCATATCATATCGCACTGACCTCGTCCGGCTTTGGATTGCTGAAGGCTTGATCCACGTGCTAAATGGTGGATTGATGGAAGAGGTGGCAGAGGATTATTACAAAGAACTAGTTATGAGAAATCTTCTTCATCTCGATCCAAGATATTCAGATGAGATTCGCTACTCCATGCACGACCTTTTGCGAGCACTCGGTACTAATTTGATCGGAGATGAAGCACTTGTAATCAGTGATGGCCGAGTTGCAGACACGAACCCAAACCCCTTAACAAAGATTCGTCGACTGTGGATGTCGAGCAAAGGAGACACGCTAAGGCTTCCTGGTGCAGTTCTTGAGCAGAAGAGTCTGAGAGTCTTGCAACTTTACGATTGCCCTGAAACAAAGACAATCGAAGACGAGGCAGCTGCACTCCCAGCATTAAAGAATCTTCGAGTGCTGGATGTGTGCGATACGCAGATTGAACGTCTTCCAGATTTCATTTTCACGAATCTGTTGCTTCTGAGATACTTGGACCTTGACCGAACGATGATACATGAGATACCTGAATCCATAGGGCGCCTTGCGAACCTGCAGATTTTGAACATCTCCGGGTGCACGTCACTGCGCAACCTTCCTAAGGCCGTCACGAGCTTGGGTATGCTCAGATGGCTGCGAGTTCGAGGAACACCGTTGGCTCATTTGCCCAGAGGAATGGGGAGCTTGACAAACCTTAATCACATGGAAGGATTCGTCGTCGGCCATGGTGATTCGCCAAGCAACGCGGACGTCGGGTGTGACATGGAAGAGCTGCGGTCTCTGCCCAATCTCAGATTTCTGAGCGCCTGTAAGCTGGAAAGGGCAACATCAATGGCCGGACCCTCGGTGCTCGAGAACAAACCACTTCTCAGGCATCTGTCTTTGTTATGGACGAATCGAAAACAGGGAGATGACGGCGAAAAAGAAGCGGCTGAGAAGACATGCAGCGGACTGCTTCCTCCGTCGAGCCTGGAGGAACTTACTCTCCACAACTTCCCAGGCCGGCGATTTCCCAACTGGATGATGTCAACGTCGTCGGGGACTTCGTTTCATCACCTCGAATTCCTGATTCTCCGCAATTTCCCGTGCTGCACGGAGCTCCCGCCGCTGGGGCAGCTGCCTCGGCTGAAATTCCTGAGTATCGAAGGAGCGTCGGCGGTAAGAAAGGTCGGGCCTGAGTTTCTCGGCGTCTGTTTCCCTCAAGCCGTGGCATTTCCAAGACTCGAAGTCCTGAAATTCATGGGCATGCCGAATTGGGAAGAGTGGACGTTGTACGCTGCGTCCGAGGAGGTCGGAGATATACAAGAAAGAAGCATGAATCTGTTTCCAAGATTGGAACGGTGCACATTTACAGGCTGCCCAAAGCTCAGAGGACTTCCGGAGAGCATCTACTGCGCCGCCAGACTGAAGACTGTCGTCGTTTCTACCAGCGATCAGTTGAGTGAGGTTGAATTCAGAAGGCGAGAGACAATGGAAATGGACGATTGCCCTGATTTGTTCCTCGCACGGGACTCGACTGAACTCCCACACTGGCTTTTGGATCGTATCGACAGGGAAAAGGACGAGAAGAACAGTGTGCTGCCTTCCCGTACGGTCATCACGGTGAAGGCAAATGTAATCATCATTCAGCAAAATCGACGAGTAGACGCCGTTTGAGCTCCACTGTTCAAGCTCTTTTTGTAAGTTCTTGCCTGCGCTATTACCATTTAAATTAAAAGTTAGTGTACTTGTAATTTAAATTAAACTTTTTTTAATGCATGAAATAATATACGAAACGTATGTTATTCTTATTTTACTTGTAGCAAATTATAAATAATTTAAAATTATATAAAAAAATATAAATTATTATATATTTTTATGTACTTAATAAAAAAAATAAAAAAAATAAATTTATAATTAAGTTTTAAATAAGTTAATTTATTTATAAATTATTTATGATTGCTAAAAAATAATCAAATTTTACTATTGAACAAAATAAATGTGTTTAACGGCGCCCCATCATCCCTCTTAAGGAGCCATCTGGCTCAGCCTCCTCCGATATGCCACTAAACAGGCACAAGAGGCGTCGAGCAAATCCTATATCGCGCTCCGCAACTTCAAGAGCGCAGTTGGCCGAGTGGGTCGAAACTTCGACTCCAATTCCGGTTCAACAAATGGTGGCGTTCGTGCCGTCTGACTGAACGCCTTCCCTGGCCGATCTACCACAGGGAGCTCTTGTCGCGCCGCCAGTTGTCTTCATGCCACCGCCTTCGAAGCCCTCGAAGGTTCAGAAGTCACGCATCCGTCCGACGACCGTGTCTTACCCCTCGAGTCGGGCGACCTCGGCACAATCGGCCCCGAGTGGCTAGCGCCATATCACGGCGATCCTCTATCTACCCACTGAAGAATATAGCGAGCCAAGTGCCGAGTCTCGAGGCCCCGAGCATCAGATAATCATCCAGGGGCCGATCGCCAAGATTTGGGAGGGCGCACGAGCCCGTGCAACGATGATGCCTCCGGACGCACTCACTAGCAGCCACACCCAAATGTCCATTGAAGTAAGTACTTTTAATGTAACTTCACAATTTACCTCTGATCGACGCTCATGAACTCTTTTTTGCTTGTCCGCAGTACTGGATGAAGAGCCTGATCATGTGCCACAGGCTCGCGTTTTTGGAGGAGGAAGTAAAACAACTTAAGGCGTCGAGCGGCCAATCCTCCGCCGCTCAGGAAAAGACAGATGCCAAGGTGGCCAGACTCCAAGCCGCTCTGGAGAAGAGAGACAAATTGCTTGAGGCCGAACGGACCAAGAGCGCCGGGCATGCCACTATGCAGGAGCGGCTCAATAAGTAAGTTACCACCTTAGCTTCGATAAATAAGATTGAGTCGGTGAACGCGCGGAAGAACCGAGCCATGGCCGACCTCGACGAGAAAAATAAAGAGGCCCGAGCCCTCGCCCAAAAGCTCAAGGAGGCCGAAAACTTCCTGATTGTCGAGCGGAACAACCACTCGACCGAAGAAACCGCCCTTCGCGACCAAATTACCTCCAAGGATGCTACGCTGGCCGCCACCAAGGATCATCTAGAGGGCTCCCGAGGGGCCTTGAGGATTTATCAGGATGCTAAGGTGAGTATGTTTGATGCAATGAAGCAAGCTTACATCCGCTTGGACGCATTCTGCGACAAAGTCGTCCACCGGACACTCCGGCTGTTCGATCTGGCAATCGACAGGACAATCAGCCAGCTCCAAGAAGGAGGCCATTTACCAGCTGCTCTGACCAGCGATGTCATCAGCCGGGACAAGCTCACCGCCTCTCTGCCGGACGACACCTTAGACTATATTGAGTGAGGCCGAGCGTTCCTGAGTGAGATTTGTTAGGATCGATGATCGCGGCTAGAGAGGGGGGTGTGAATAGCCGACCACAAATCTTCGTTTCTTTCTACAAGTTGACGTTAGCGCAGCGGAAATAAACAAAAGAAACGACAACGGAGAATAGCAAACCTCAAACTCGTCGATGTAACGAGGTTCGGAGATGATACTCCTACTCCTCGGCGTGTCCGTAAGGTGGACGAAGCCTATCAATCCGTCGGTGGATGAGTCCCCGGAGAACCGGCTAATATATACTCCTTGTGGGTGGAGAAACCTCGCCACAATAACTCTTGCAACAGCAAGATAGAAGTACACAAAATACAAAGAAGCACAAGACAATATGAATGTAAAACAAACACGCTTGCCTTCTCGTCGACTGGTTGAAGCAGCAACTTCACGAGACGCCTACAGCAGCAGGAACCCAGTCGAAGAAGCTCACACGAAGCTTCGGAACTCAACAAAGCTCAAGAGCACAGCAGCAGCTCAGTAGGAAGAAGAGCAAGAAGAAAAAGAAGAAGTAGAGGCTCGATCTCCTTTTATAACCTGCAGAAGACAGCGAAGAAGACTAGCCGTTGTGTCGCAACGGCTAGGACCTGGACCGATCAGGCTCCACCCTGATCGGTCCAGAGCCTCTCTGATCGGTCATGGGGACCGATCAGGCCCTATGTTGATCGGTCCCCAGACTGATTAGCACACTTCGCAGAGAGTTGCCCAACTCTCTGATCGTCTCCTGATCGGTCTGTGGACCGATCAGGGTGCATGTGGATCGGTCCACAGACCGATCCCCTCCTTTTCTCTTTGCCTTCTGTTCGCTTTCTGATCGGTCTGCAGACCGATCAGAAGAACCTCAGTAAGCCACTCATCGTTATCTAATCGGTCACCAGACCGATCAGATACCCAGCGTATCGCTGGATCGATCCAGAGCTTGGTTTTTGCCCAAACCAAGTTCCAAGTTTTCCAAACCAATATCTGGTCAACCTTGACCTATTGGTATCTCATGCTTAGCATATGGTCACTCCCTTGACCTGCTAAGACTCCCCACCAAGTGTCCGATCAATCCCTTTGACCCACTTGGACTTTTCTCTTCGTGTCAAGTATCCGGTCACTCCCTTGACCTACTTGACCTTCTCAACACCAGATGTCCGATCACCCTTGATCCATCTGGATTTTCCCTTGCCCGGCTTCACTCACCAGGACTTTCACCTAGCTTCACTCACTAGGGTTTTCACCTGGCTTCACTCACCAGGATTTCCAATCTGCCCGACTTCACTCACCAGGACTTTCCAACTGCCTGGCTTCACTCACCAGGACTTTCCAACTGTCTGGCTTCACTCACCAGGACTTTCCCACTGCCTGGCTTCACTCACCAGGACTTTCACTTTCACCTAGCTTCACTCACTAGGATTTTCACCTGACTTCACTCACCATGATTTCCCGACTGCCTGGCTTCACTCACCAGGACTTTCCGAACTGCCTGGTTTCACTTACCAGGACTTTCCGAACTGCCTAACATCCCAGTTAGGACTTCCCAGTCAAGTATCTGGTCAACCTTGACCTACTTGACTCTTCTTCATTCAACCTGATCAGACCCTGATCAGTATCTCTCCGCATGGACAACTGCACCTGCATTGTCCATGTCTACACGTCTTTCTGTATTGTCAAACATCGAAACCATGACCAAGGTTTACTCTTGGTCAACTAGGTCAACCTTGACCTATTGGAAATTGCACCAACAATCTCCCTCTTTTTGATGTTTGACAATACCTTTAAGTTAGGCTAATCCAATAGCCTCAACTTTCCTCATGCCACTAGGTAATGAAACATAAGTTACAATCTTACATTCTCCTTCTAAGAAGGCAACCTCCTTCTTAGATAATGAAGGCCTAACTTAAACCCTTCATTCTCCCCCTATTGACACACATCAACAAACTCTCCCCCTGAAGAGTAAGTTATCGTTGTTCACAACTTCACTCGTCGTGATCAACAAACTCTCCCACTAACTCCAATGTTCTTCCTTGAACATTCTCTAGACATTCTGTTGGAGTGTATACTGAAAGCCTAAGCTTTGTAAAACATTCATTATGAATAAAGAATCACATTTGGTCAAATTGTCTACATTTGTTTGTAGTTGTTCATATAATTTATATTGTAAATAACATAGTATGTGGTGTCACATGCAGAAGATGATGTTATCAGTACCTTATAAATTATAAACAGTAGCTCACGACTAAAATGGAAAGGAACAAACCATTAGAAGGTCGTAGTGTAATTAGGTATTAGTTTATCTTGACTATATAATTACACTAGTACACTCAGAGTGTATTGAGTAGGACCATTAGAGGTCGTTTCTTTTATACTGACTTTATAAAGGAACAAAGACCTCAGTTATTATGGAAGTGTGTGCTCTTAATCCTAATATAATAACAAGCACATATGTTTGATATTTATTTCTTTAATTTATCAATGGGTGAGATTTAGTTCGATGAATCAATAAACCCGATAAGTTGGGAAATGGTATCACTTATAGTGTGTGTTGTTGATTATAGAAGGAAGCGTGTCCTAGAGTTACTAGGTTGATAATGTCCTCAAGAGGAGCTCATAAAGATTGTCATGTTAAACCCTGCAGGTGGACTTAGTCCGACATGATAATAAGGTTGAGTGGTACTACTCTTGGACTTAGATATTAATTAAATGAGTTGTCAGTAACTCACTTAATTAGTGGACATTCGATATCTTAAACACAGGGAGACTAACACACTCATAATAAGAAGGAGCCCAAAAATATAATTTGGGATTGGTGAGGTAGTTCAATGATAGTTCTCTAGTGGAATGAATTATCATTGATAAAATTAAGTTGTGTTCGGGGCGAACACGGGATGCTTAATTTTATCGGGAGACCAAAACCAATTCCTCCTCTCGGTCCCTATCGTAGCCTCTTATTTGTAGAGTTCTATACCCACCTATACCCACCTTCTATACCCACCCAATAGGGGCCGACCAAAGCTAGCTTGGGAATAAGCTAGGGCCGGCCTAGGTATGAATTTGGGTGGCCGGCCCTAGCTTGAACCCAAGCTAGTGGGGGCCGGCCAAATTAAATTAAAAAGGAATTTTAATTTTAATTTTTATTATGTGGAAGAAATAATATATTAAAGAGAATTTAAATTAAAATATCTCTCTTATAAAAGATCTACAAAAGATTAAAGAAAGAGATTAGATCTCTTTCCTTATTTGTAGATTGGTGAGATATTTTATTTTCGCTTTAAAATTATTCACATGTTGATAAAATTAAAATTATAGAAATTTCCTTTTATCAACCATGAAGAGATTTTTAAAAAGAAATTTTATTTTTTAAAATTTCCGAAAATAAATTAGGAAGTTTTAATTGTTCATTGAAACTTGTCCAATTTGTTCTCCAATGATGTGGCCGGCCAATGTAGATTTAATTGGGAAATTTTATTTTATTTTTCTCAATTAAATCCTGTCAAGGAAATTGAGGAAATTTTATTGTAATTAAATTTCCTAATTTGCCTAGGCCAAGGAATATAAAAGAAGGGGTGAGGGTGCCTTCATGAGACACAACCTCTATTATTTTCTCTCCCTCTTTTCCTTGGTGTTGTGGCCGGCCATCATCTCTTCTCTTCTTCCTCTTTGTGGTGGCCGAAACTCTCTATTGCTTGGAGCTCTTGTGGAGGCCGGATACTACTTGGAGAAGAAGAAGAAGAAGAAGGAGAGGAAGCTTGCATCTCTTAGAGCTTGGTTGGTGTTTTTCTTCTTCCTTGGTGAAGCTTTCTTGTTTTGGCCGAACCTAGCTAGGAGGAGAAGAAGGTGTTTGGTGGTTTCTCATCTCGGAAGATCGTTGCCCACACAACGTCCGAGGTTAGAAGAGGAATACGGTAGAAGATCAATATGTTTCTCTACAAGGTATAACTAGTAATTTTTCTTTCCGCATCATGCTAGTTATTTATGGAAATAATACCAAATACAAGAGGCTTACGTTCTAGAATTTCGAATATATTTTTCGATGTTGTGTTCTTTTGTTTTTTCTTTTCCTTGTGATTTGATTGTTCTCTTTGGTTAACCTAAAGTTATTTTAGGAAATTAAATATTAGCTTTCTATAAAAGGTTTTGTCTAGTCGGTGGTGGTTGCTCCCATATCCAAGAAGGCCATGTGCCTCGCCACGTCAGTACTGGGAACCAATTATGGAAATTAATATTTAATGGAATTAATAACTTAAGGAGACTTGGGTCGAACGTGTTAAGTTCCGCAGAAGATCCAAGTCAAAACCTAAAAGAACAAATAGATTAAGTTTTGGATCAAACGTGTTAAGTTCCGCAGGCGATCCAAAATTTAATTTAAAAGAACACATGGTAGCTAGGAAAAGGTTCAGACCTTTGTACAAAATTTTTGTACAGTGGAACCTATAGGTTTTCCGAGTAACAACCAACACATTCTTCCCCTTTTTGACACACATCAAAAGGAGTGAATCAAAGTCAAGAGTTTCTTCCTAATGAAAGTCCCATACCTTTCATTGAAACTCTTAATTTCCCCCTTGATACTAAGTTCACCAATCAACTTAGTGATAATCCCATATCACTCATCCTCAAAAATTTCGACGAGTAAAAACTCCCCCTAAAAGTCTACTCCTCCTTGACTAATAGGTAACACTCCCCCTAAAGGTCAACTCCCCCTTGACCATTGCACCAACAATGTCTTGGAGAGTCTCAAACCTTTAGAAATCCAAAACACCAACTCCCAGCTGAAATTTCAGACAAAACAGTCGAAATTCAGCAGGTTGGCACGCGCTGATCGGTCACCTGACCGATCAGACCTTCCCTGGATCGGTCACAGTGACCGATCCACACAGACCTGGACCGATCAGGGAACCTCCTGATCGGTCCACAACTCTGATTTCTGATTTCTGAATTTTTCTTCTCCCGAAATTCAGAAACCTCTAGAAAATCACAGAAAATTTGAAAAATTGTGAAATTTTGAGGATACATTCCTCATAACATATACTATCATGGAAAAATAGTTTTGTATGAAAATAACTTCCATTTTTCAATCTTGATACAAAGTTCAAAAGTCTTTGAAATAGCTCAAAGGTAACTTATCTTTGTATCAACTTGTTCAATGATGAATGCTATTACAAGAAAAGCTTCATCAAGGTTTTTCAAATCAATTTTGAAATGATTTTAAACCATTTAATTTAGGACCACAATCTTTGGGCTAAATGTACATGACTTGTACATAAGCTTTCCCTATGATCCCCAATTAAAATTAGGCTCATTTAGGTACAAGAACTATGCACCTTGATCCTAACTCATGATCATAATATCTCACACACATCTAAGGTGTATCAAACACATCCAAGTCAATTTTGATGTGAGATATGGGTTTAGGTTAGCTTATTCTAAGTTCTCATGCATTTTTCTAAACAACAATTTGATCTCCATATCAAATTGTGTTTCTTATCCTTATATCAATTTCATTGATTATAAATGCAAGAAATGATGACATGACATATAATGATATCATAAATGAAACATGTGCCAATGTCATGATGTCATGGCATAAAGTATGAAACTTAAATAAAGCATGACATTTAAATTAACCTAAGCATTATCATAACATTTTAAATGATCATAAAATAAATATGATGTCATGACATAGCATATGGCAAATAACATGTAATGGTATAGAAAATACCTAATTCTAGTCTTAGTTGCTATTTTTGATAATTTTGATCATTTTACCATAAATTCTATATTCCTAAGTGTATTAGACCTAAAATCATATCCTCAAGACTTTTAGATCACTATGTGCCAATTAGATTGACTCTAGAAAACTCCTCAAATTTGATTGGCACATTCTAATCACCTTAGGAATAATTCTTAATTTCATTTTCAAGGCTTGATTATACCTTGAAAAATCCTAAAGTGCCACATTTTGCCATGATTAGGTTAACTACCTATTCAAGTAAGGTTGGCATACCCTAAACCATCTAGCGTGATGAAATCATGCTCCTAGGAACCCAATACCTATTGGAGCTCATTGGGTTCACTAAATATTCACTAGGGATGACTTCCCTAGCAACCCTTCTAATGACCCTCCTAGGCTTTAAAGCCTTGGTCATTTGAGACTCATCAAGATCAACTCTAGGGATGACTCCCCTTGTGACCTTGGTGATGGTCTTTCTAGCCCTAGATTTTGTTCCATAATCGAATGGAACATTATGATAAGTGGGCTTGACCACTTGGGACTTAGGTTTGTGACCCAAACCTTTCTTGTCCTTGGACATTGGTTTTTGACCCTTAAACCCTAGAGATGACTTCTCCAAGTTCTTAAGAGCCTTTTCCAAAGTATCAAGTCTTGACCTCAAGACTTGATTCTCCTTCTCTAATACCTCAATTTTTAATTTTTCATTTTTCTTTGAGGTATTCCTAGGCATGTGTCTAGTTGTTTTGGGATTTCTACCTAAGTTCTCCTTAGCCTTAGATGAGTTAATTCTAGGGTTAGCATTTCTAGAATTGTCCTTACCTAGGCTAACATGTTTGGCACCTAAGCATGTGTATCGATTTCTATTGTTATCATGCCTATCATTATTAGCAATTGCAATCAAACTACTAGCATGCATCTTACTAGTATTGCAATAATGAGCCTTAAAGGTTACCTTAGGGTTTGCCTTAGCTCCCCCTATCGATGTGCTTGGTTTCTTGTCCTTGTGAGGTTGCCTCCCCCTCGGACATTGGCTCCGATAATGTCCCCTTCGCTTGCATTGGAAACACATCACGTGCTCCTTGCTCTTGCGTATCGGGACTCCGGCTTCCTTGATCTTTGGCGCCGGTGGAGTCTTCCTAACCCTCTTTGGACATTTACTCTTGTAATGTCCAAATTCCCTACACTCAAAGCATAATATATACAATTTATTTGAAATTGAAATGCTTGAGTTACCTAGGTTTGAGAGTGGATGAGAGCTCTCTTCTTCATCCCTTCCGGAGGTAGACGCTTCTTCTTCTTGCTCCGAACTTGAAGAAGAACTCTTCTCCTCTTCTTCTTTAGATGTTAAGTGACCCTCAACTTCTAAATCCATTCCTCCATGAAATGAGCTCCTTGGCTCACTTGACTCCTCTTCATGACTTGAAGTGGAGTTCTCCTCATGGAGCTTTGCCAAGTTATTCCACAACTCCTTGGCATCGTTATATCCACCTATCCTACACAAAACATCATTAGGTAAAGAAAATTCAATGATTTTCGTTACCACATCGTTGATGGTTGATTGGTGGATTTGCTCATTCGTCCACCTCTTCTTCTTGAGAGGTTTTCCTTCTTCATCCTCCGGAGGAGTGAAACCTACTTGCACACACCTCCAATTCTCAAGATTAGTCATAAGAAAATATTTCATTCTTACCTTCCAAAACGTGAAGTCGTCACGATCGTAGAAGGGTGGAATCGTGACGTCCTCTCCGAGTTGATCCATCTCTAGCTTATGCTCCCTCGGGTGTAAATCCGACGAAGAGCGACCTCGCTCTGATACCACTTGTTAGGATCGATGATCGCGGCTAGAGAGGGGGGTGTGAATAGCCGACCACAAATCTTCGTTTCTTTCTACAAGTTGACGTTAGCGCAGCGGAAATAAACAAAAGAAACGACAACGGAGAATAGCAAACCTCAAACTCGTCGATGTAACGAGGTTCGGAGATGATACTCCTACTCCTCGGCATGTCCGTAAGGTGGACGAAGCCTATCAATCCGTCGGTGGATGAGTCCTCGGAGAACCGGCTAATATATACTCCTTGTGGGTGGAGAAACCTCGCCACAATAACTCTTGCAACAGCAAGATAGAAGTACACAAAATACAAAGAAGCACAAGACAATATGAATGTAAAACAAACACGCTTGCCTTCTCGTCATCGTTGGTGAAGCGGCAACTTCACGGCGCCTGCAGCGAGACCAGTCGAAGAAGCTCACACGAAGCTTCGGAACTCAACAAAGCTCAAGAGCACAGCAGCAGCTCAGTAGGAAGAAGAGCAAGAAGAAAAAGAAGAAGTAGATGCTCGATCTCCTTTTATAACCTGCAGAAGACAGCGAAGAAGACTAGCCGTTGTGTCACAACGGCTAGGACCTGGACCGATCAGGCTCCACCCTGATCGGTCCAGAGCCTCTCTGATCGGTCATGGGGACCGATCAGGCCCTATGCTGATCGGTCCCCAGACCCGATCAGCACACTTCGCAGAGAGTTGCCCAACTCTCTGATCGTCTCCTGATCGGTCTGTGGACCGATCAGGGTGCATGTGGATCGATCCACAGACCGATCCCCTCCTTTTCTCTTTGCCTTCTGTTCGCTTTCTGATCGGTCTGCAGACCGATCAGAAGAACCTCAGTAAGCCACTCATCGTTATCTGATCGGTCACCAGACCGATCAGACACCCAGCGTATCGCTGGATCGATCCACTGATCGATCCAGAGCTTGGTTTTTGCCCAAACCAAGTTCCAAGTTTTCCAAACCAATATCCGGTCAACCTTGACCTATTGGTATCTCATGCTTAGCATCTGGTCACTCCCTTGACCTGCTAAGACTCCCCACCAAGTGTCCGGTCAATCCCTTTGACCCACTTGGACTTTTCTCTTCGTGTCAAGTATCCGGTCACTCCCTTGACCTACTTGACCTTCTCAACACCAGATGTCCGATCACCCTTGATCCATCTGGATTTTCCCTTGCCCGGCTTCACTCACCAGGACTTTCACCTAGCTTCACTCACTAGGGTTTTCACATGGCTTCACTCACCAGGATTTCCAATCTGCCCGGCTTCACTCACCAGGACTTTCCAACTGCCTGGCTTCACTCACCAGGACTTTCCCACTGCCTGGCTTCACTCACCAGGACTTCCACTTTCACCTAGCTTCACTCACTAGGATTTTCACCTGGCTTCACTCACCATGATTTCCCGACTGCCTGGCTTCACTCACCAGGACTTTCCGAACTGCCTGGTTTCACTTACCAGGACTTTCCGAATTGCCTGGTTTCACTTACCAGGACTTTCCGAACTGTTTGGTTTCACTTACCAGGACTTTCCGAACTGCCTAACATCCCAGTTAGGACTTCCCAGTCAAGTATCTGGTCAACCTTGACCTACTTGACTCTTCTTCATTCAACCTGATCAGACCTTGATCAGTATCTCTTCGCATGGACAACTGCACCTGCATTGTCCATGTCTACACGTCTTTCTGTATTGTCAAACATCGAAACCATGACCAAGGTTTACTCTTGGTCAACTAGGTCAACCTTGACCTATTGGAAATTGCACCAACAAGATTGAGCGTTCTTGTAGAATGCAAAATTTTTAGTTTAAATGCATACTCGTCCGTTCGGATGAGCTTTACCTCTTTGCATGTTTTTCGACTCCTTTTGATTATTTGTAAAAGCTCTTGGCCTCATTGATAATTTTTTTATCAGCCGATCAACCCCTCTGGTATTCAGGGTCCATGATTCCGCGATCTCCCTCTCGGCCTTGGGAGTATTTTAAAGAATAACGTCGAACGATCGCTATATTCTGAAGACTTCAAGCTTTTGAGTAGCTTGGGTTCATGGTCGGCTGGCTGTACATCAATGCTCACCCACTCACTAAGCTTTCGAAGACTACTCAACCCCGAATAGGGGAGACAAGGTGTAAGGCCCGACTTTAAAAAAAATAAAAATAAAATAAGGGGGAGCATGATAATAAGCTCTTTATTTACTCAAGGGGGGGCTAATTTGCTAATAACCAACTAATGGACACATGGGTTCGGCCCAATTGGTGAGGACTAGGCCTAACCCTAGGGTTTAGTTCTTATAAGAGGGGTGGTGAAGAAGAAACAAAAAAGAAGAAAAGAGGAAGGAGGGCTCTCGGCGGAAGAAAAGAAAGGGGGAGGGAGAAGTCTCGGCAGGAGAAAAGAAAGGGGGAGGGAGAGCTCTTGGCTTTGACCTTGGAAGGAACAACGAGGCCAAAGAGATGCCCCACCGCTGCACCTCGTCGTCACCTGCGCCAAAAGCAAGCCTCCGAGCAAGACACCTCTTAAACCCTTTTCTTTTTACTCCTTTAAATCTGTATATGCAGCAGGTTTTCGACCCTTCTTTATACTCCTTTGAATCTGTGTATGCAGCAGGTTTTTGACTTTTCTTTCTACACCTTTGAATCTAAATACGCAGCAGTTTTTCGACTTTTCCTTCTACTCCTTTGAATTTATATATGTGGCAGTTTTTTTATTTTCTTCCCATGCCTTTAAACTTGTATATGCAGCAGGTTTTTGAGAGATTTCTAGGTTATATGTAGCAGATTTTCGAGGGGGATTTGAGGGCTAAGAGCAACAGGTTTTTGAGAGATTTCTGGGTTATACACAGTAGGTTTTCGAGGGGGATTTGAGGGTTAAGAGTAGCAGGTTTTTGAGAGATATCGGGGTCATAAGCAGCAGGTTTTCGAGGGGGATTTGAGGGCTAAGAGTAGCAGATTTTTGGGAGATTTCTGGGTTATACACATCAGGTTTTTGAGGGGGATTTAAAGGCTAAGAGCAGCAGATTTTTGGGAGATTTAAGGATTATACACAACAAGTTTTTGAGGGGGATTTGAGGGTTAAGAGCAACAGGTTTTTGAGATATATCGAGGTCATACGTAGCAGGTTTTTGAGGGAGATTTGAGGGCTAAGAGCAGTAGATTTTTGAAGGGATTTAGGGTATGTGCAGCAAGTTTTGAGGGGGAATTGGGAGCTATAAGCAGCAGATTTTCTGAAGGATTAGTTGAGCTATTTGTGACAAGGTTTGAGAAGTTGTTGAAGGGTGTGTAGCAGATTTTGACGGATGGTTGGTAACTTGATGTTCAAGGAGGTTTAGGAGTGTGGATGTTTATTTAACTTTAAATAGTTAATGATGGTCATATTCATTGAGCTTCATGTAGTTAGTAATATGCATGCTTATTTGAGCCTCATGTAGATTAATGATATGAATATTTAATTAGCTTTATGCAGTAATTGATAATCATGCTTATTTAGCTTTACTTAGTTAATGATATCCATGCTTATCGAGCTCATGTAGTTAATGGTATGATTGTTTAATTAGATTTATATAGAAAATGATAATCATATTTATTTAGCTTCACTTAGTTAATGATATCCATGCTTATCGAGCTTATGTAGTTAATGGTATGATTGTTTAATTAGCTTTATATAGTAAATGATAATCATGTTTATTTAGCTTTATTTAGTTAATGATATCCATGCTTATCGAGCTCATGTAGTTAATGGTATGATTATTTAATTATCTTTATATAGTAAATAATAATCATATTTATTTTGCCTTATTTAGTTAGTGATATCCATGTTTATTGAGCTCATGTAATTAATTATATACATGTTTATGTGAGTCTTATTTAAATGAATGGTATGAATGCTTATTTAATGATGGAAAAAATGAAAAATGACAATGATGATGAGGATTAATGGAAATTCTGTGGGGGTCAAGGCCCTAGAGGGACCCCGTTTACGGGACAAGGCCCCAGAGGGACCCCAATTCCAGATTTCCATATTTGGCCACGGTCCAGTGACGAGAGTTGTTGACGCCCTGCTACCTGGTACCATGGTTAAACAGATTGATCAATCGAACAAAGGATAAAGGATGACTAATGTATCTCTACCTAAGAATGATATACGATAAATACTAAAGGAAAATGCTCCATAATGTAATGATTGAAGGATACTCAAAATAATTAATATTGTGTGATACTCATAATTTAATATTTTATGGAAAAATGCTTATATGCCTGCTTACTTGTATACTTGTCAACAAGTTTCAAGTGAAGGTAGATTTAATGATGCATGCGAGTAGTTAAGGAATTTTGCTGCTATGGTTTGGAGGTGCTGAGTTAAACTCACTAGGTTTGGTTTGTGGCAGGTGTAGAAACAGACGACGTTGGAGGCTTGGACCTTTGACCAGAATGGGTTAGACAGTACACTCCTAAGGACCTTCCGATTCCGCATAAAGAATAAATAAACAACGTTTATGATTTAGAGAGAATAATGTAGTTTCCAATTTAGATCCCCAGGATGTATGACTGGTTTATTAATTACAAATAATTTTCTTATTTATTGGAATGTTATATGATGCGTGGAAAAAAAAAACTTAGGATTGTTTCAGTTGGTATCAGAGCAAGGATCTTATAAGGGATGAGTACTGCCAGTTTCGGGAAGTCCAAGAGCTGAGCTCCAAGTCTATGAGTTATTATCGCTTTGAATTGTATATGCTGAATTTAAATGCTTATATGTTATAAAAGTTAGGCGGTTAAATGTTTCGAACGAGTGTAAGATGGTTACGAGTGGGATTGGATGATATGTGCAGGTATGCCTCCAAGACAGGTCTATTAAAGGCGTAGGATAGATGACCTTGATGGAGGAGAACGTGAGGATGAGAGACATGTCGCGCCTGATCCCCCATCTCCGCTACCAGATGCTGTTACCCATATATTAGAAGGGATGACTCGACTCCTGGAGCGGCATACTAGTAATGCTCATAGGGGACGACAGGAGGACGTGTATGTGCAGTTCAGGAGGATGGACCCTATGGATTTTGCTGGCACTACCAACCCCTTTGTTGCTGAGGGATGGATTCAATCCTTGGAGGTGATATTTCGATACATGGATATGGCTGACACTGTCAGAGTTCGATGTGCCATATATCTACTGAAAGATGATGCTTCTCTATGGTGGGAGGAAGCTGAAAAGGGGGTTAATTAGAATACCCTGACCTGGGAGGAGTTCAAGAGGATCTTCTACGAAAAGTATTTTATCGTTGATGTGAGATCGAGGTTGAAGAGGGAGTTTATGAGTCTCCGACAGGGAGACTTGTCTACTGCTGAGCTTGTCAAGAAGTTCGATAGAGGATGCCATTATGTGCCCCTAATTGCAAATGATGCTACTGAAAAATTAAGGTATTTTTGGATGGTCTCAGGCCTACCATCCGCTAGGACGTTCTGTTGGCCGATCCAACTGAATACCAGGACGCTGTCACTAGAGCCTTCAGAGCTGAGTAGTTCATGAAAGATATCAAGTGGGAAGTGCAGAGGAAGAGACCTCCTCCACAATAGCAACAACAACAGAATAAGAAGTTATATACCGAATCACAGAAAGGACAAGGACAACCGAAGTCTTAAGGGAAAATGAAGCAACAACCACAGGAAGCAACTGCCCCGAAGATAGAGGAAAAGCCATTGTGCAAGGAGTGCAATCGCCAGTACTATGGCCAATGCCTGTGGGGTACCTACAAGTGCTTCAAATGCGGAGGAGATTGACACAAAGCTAAAGAATGTCCAAAGTTGCGAGAACCGGTGACCGGACGAGCATTTGTGATGCATGCCAAGGAAGCAGAGCCAGACACTATGCTTGTCACAGGTAATCCAATTAATTTAATATATTTATTGCCTATCACATAAAATGTTCAGCATGACCGATTTACATGATCTGAGATGGGACCTCCAATAACCAAAATATAGACAAGAAATATAGAGCTCCAAACATAATCAGGACGAAAATTTGATCGATTCGAAATGTTAAGGGGTTAACGGGCAAATTTTTGGTAATTGTTATGCTTAGGTGGGTATAATGGTATTGTTGTCACAGGTAGGATATCCATCGCAGATATACCTACCTATGCTTTGCTGGATTCGGGAGCTACACATTCATTTATATCCGAGGCCTTCGTAGATGATGTGCATAAATATTATGACAGTTTATGCATGCTTTTACGCACATTCGCTTACTTTATACGTACGTATGCTTTGTATGATCGCCTCTTTTGTCATGTATTCATCATATATACTCTTTTGTACGGATATCTATTTTTTGTTTGGTTTTGTGTTGACAGGGATAACTTTTGAAACGAAAACAGCGATTGTCGACGCACCGGAGCAAGCCAGAGAACACGACCGTGCGAACCTTGCACGACCATGTGTCCAAACAGAAGGGAAGATGTGCACGGCCGTACAACCCTTGCACAGTCGTGCAGCCAAACCAGAGGCAGATCAGAACACGGTCGTGCAACCCTGCACAGCCGTGCACTCCATGACCGAGGCCAAGCAGCACACGGTCGTGCAACCCTTACACGACCGTGTCCCCAGGAACCGAGCCCTAGCATCACATGACCATGCCAATTGGCACGGCCGTGCAGCACATCCAGAGCCCAGTTAGGGCACGGTCGTGCCATCCTTGTACGATCGTGCCGCCGCGCCGTGTCCTAGCCTATAAAAGGAGTTTTAACCCCTTTTCCGAGGAGGGGAGGAGCCGGGAGGCGAGCCGTGAAGAGGAGATTCATTCTGGTGTCGTTCTACGCCATCTAGGACATCGATCCAGTGACCTTCCATCACCACCTCAACTCCAGAAGCAAATGATTAGATCCGAAGATCACTCATCGTCATTGGATAAGCATACTTCTTCTTTCTCTCTTCGTTTTTGAGGATTGTATGTTTAGATTCACAATGTCTTCGGGTTCTTCTCTAGCATCAATGGAATAGAGTCTTTGTTCTAGGATGAGGGAGTAATTGTGGATTGGTTTTAATGTAAAACTCATATCACGTTTATATTCATTGGATGATTTTGTTTGCTTTGTTTCGATTGCTCGATCTCTTTGCCGTGTTGATTGATTGTGCAGGAATTGCCAACCTCGTAAAGGGAATACCTTAGATCGTACACCCAAGGGGTCCTAGTGACAGGAGTAACTCGTTCACGGATATCTAGGGTACTTCCTCGAAAGGAGAGGCGACTCCTTCGCAAGGAAGTAAGAGACCAAACCTAGCTTCTTAATTCTATCCTTGATAACATCAGTAAGAGTCGTGTCCTTGCGATCTACCGAGGAGTCCTAGTGACAGGGGTTAACCGTAATAAGATTTCGTAAGGATTGTCTTTGTCTGGTGTTCAAAGATAGTTGTTTTAGCTTCCGGCGAATGCATGTCGATGGACAATGAGTAAAGGATAGTATGAGACACATCAATACCACCACAATGAAACCGAACTCCTAGAACTCTTCATTAACCAGGTTGATTTCCTCTCGTTGCTAGTTCTCATTCCTCGCTTCTCGATCTCTTTTCTTAGATTATTTACAACAATCAATAGTGTATCTAATCCTAAGTGTGTCATCACTAGTGCTTATAACCAGTCCTTGTGTGTTCGACAATCTTTTATTTTACTGGTGACAAATCCGTGCACTTGCGGAATCGTAACAGTAGAGCGACTAGGAATCTTACCAGAAGACAGGGGAATTGGATTTAGAGTCACCGGACCTTCTGGTGAGTAGATGTTATCTACCAAGATAACGAAGGACATGGAGCTTAGACTACAGGAGCATGTGGTTCAGGCAAGTCTCATTGTGTTGCCAATGCCTGAGTTCGACATTATTCTGGGAATGGATTGGTTATCGCAGAATGGAGCTTCGATCGACTTTCGGCGGAGGTCAGTGTCCGTCCGACCACCCCGCGGGGAGCCATTTATTTTTGAGGCAACCAGGAACAAAAAGAGGTTGCACCTCATTTCTTGCATCAGTGCAAGGAAGCTCATGATGAAGGGATGCCAAGGAGTTCTAGCCAATGTTATTTTGATACCTGATGCAGTCGGTCATAAGGTGGAGGATGTCGAAGTTGTCCGAGAATTTCCTAACGTATTTCCTGAGGATGTCTCTGGTATTCCTCCAAAAAGGGAGGTTGAATTTTCCATTGAGCTGATACCAGGTACCGTGCCAATCTCTAAGGCACCGTATCGACTTGCTCCGGCAGAAATGAAAGAACTGAAGGATCATATTCAGTAGTGATCCTGTCGGGAAGCTGAGAAGACGAACCTGTCGGAATGACGTGTCTGGAAGGTTGACCGCATCCCCATGACCCGGTTGATGATCTGTCCGCTGCGTTGACCAAGTCGTCTGAAGTCCTCCTCCGGTCAACTGTACCTGTATCCAGCGACCGGGTTCCCCCGGTCTCTGGTACCTCGGTGCTCGAGGCGAATCCCACAGACATATAAGTAACCGCATAATAGTATAGCAATAAAATGAACAGATACCGAGTACGAGAACTTACCCTGGCCCAGGGGGCGCCCTCGGATGGATGAGTGAGCCGATCGGACCACTGATCGAGTCGTAGCGGCCCTTGGCCGAAGTACAGGGAACAAAAGAGGCTGATCTTTGTTGCTGTGGCTTGCTGGAAAAAAGGAAGGAGAGCGGGCTGTTGTTGCTTCAGCTAAGCTTCTTGCTGGTAAAACAGCAAGATTATAAGAGTTTTTATGCTGGAAGGAGGAGGAGGAAAGAGCTGCTGTTAATGGTTTGTTGTTGACGGTTGAGCTCTTGCTCTTGCTCTAGCTGATTTGCTGGTGTTAGGAGTAGAAGAACAAGAAAGGAAGAAGGGTTGCTCTTGCTGAATTTCTTTTGGTCCCTGTTGGCGGCGGCCCCTCTCCCTCCTGTGCTTGGCCGCCTCCTGCAAAACGCCCCTCTAGTGGCGTGTCACGCTCCGCAAGTGTACGGAAATATCGCAAGTAATATAAAAGATTATCGTATTCACAGGGACTGGAATAAGCACTAGAAATGTCTCAATGCGAATTAGCTAAACAACTATCCAATCGTTTCAAATGCAAAGTGAAGGTAAACAAATCCAATATTATAGATCAACAAACAAGAGTTTAGTATTTTGGGTTATGATAAGGGAGATTCTAGGAGTTTCGGTTTCTTTGTAAGATTTCTTGAATGTAAATGGTTCACCAATTCTTATCCCTCAATTGCCAAACACTTGTAGAAAGTTGTCGGTTCTCTCTTGCAATAGATAACCGGCTAAGGACTGAGAAATGTATCTAAATATGATCAATTAGACGTGAACCTACGTTGTCCTTACACAGAAGCGCACCTATTACTATGCCTTCCTCGGATATCAACATAGAAGCCCACAACTTATTAATCTATCAAGATACAAGAATCTAATCACAAAATCCATCCTACTCTCTTGAATATTCCTATTTCCTCTTCAAGATTATCTCTCAAACGTCCTTACACGGGCTTGCACCTGTCACGTGGATCCCTCGGATGATCGAGTGAGAGTTTATCTTTACAAAGTCCACAAGAAATCCAAACAATCAATCAAGAATGAGAATTAAGCACAAATCACCATTAATCATTCAAGATCTAATTGATACAAGCAAGACAATGTCATTGAAACAAGAAAATGCCAAATCCATAAGAGATTACATCAATCCATCATACAAATACTCCCTTAATCCTAGAATACAAGATCTACTCCATGAATCGAGGAAGAATATCCGAAGAAATGAAGATTACAAGCATTTCCTAAATCCCCAATCCAAGAAACCAAGAAAAGGGGGAAAGAGAAAACTTATCTACGAAGAAGCCTCGTCTTCGGATCCAATCCTCGCTCCGGAGTCGAAATTGTCAAGAACTCCCTTAAAATCGCCCAGAAATCCTCCCGAGAATGGGAGGAAACCACCAAATCTTGCCTTCTCCCAAAGGGGGAGAGATCCCTTTTCAATTCATGAAGGAGGGTTTAAATAGAGGAGGGAATCGGGCGTCACACGGCCCCGTGACACGGGGCCAGGACCCTTCTGCTCTCTAGAAATACTACACGGTCGTGTGGTGCACACGGCCACAGCCTGCTTGGTTTCTGGAAACCTCACACGACCGTGTAGATCCACACGGCCATGTAAGGCTTCTGCTCTGGTTGGCTTCAAATCTTGACACGGCCGTGTGAGGTTCACGCGGCCATGTCATCTTTCTCTTCTGCTGGTGCCAAACCCCACACAGCCCGAGCTCCATACCAATGCAGGGCCGTGTGAGGTACACGGCCTGGTGCTTTCTCCCTTTGTTTCCTCCAAGGCTTGCCCAAAGATATAAATTCTTCACCAAATCGACTCCTGCGTACAGTAAATGCACAAAAAGCAGATCTCCGAACCAAAAGAGTAAATATGCTAAAAGGAAAGCTGGAAGTATACAAATGCATAGATCAAGCATGCTCAAAGTATGTAAATGTACGTAAAAACATGCATAAAAGAGTATATAATCTACGCACATCACACCCCCAGACTTAAACCTTTGCTTGTCCTCAAGCAAAATGTCGCAGTCTAAATTCATATGTTCTACAACACATTCATAAAACCTAGTGCACTTTCCTAACTCTATCAAAAAGTTTCATTAACAAGCATGATCATAGAAACAAGTAAAGTATGGTTCAAGCATAAGAATCTTGTGCACAGTGTAAAAGTAACTCAACACTCTTCAAGATTCAATCCATGTCCTAATCAAGTCGTCATCAAATTTGAATTCCTAATGTTTCCAGTGAAAGACAAGTAACCAGTGATAGGCACTTACTCACCATTCACTTGGTTCATATTTCTCAACTAACCCAAGGTCTCAAAGGTGTGCTCAATCTCAAGGGAAGCTAAGCAGTCATTTCCCCAGTAACCTAACTCGGTCTCAAAGGGGTGACTTGCTAGATTCCACTCATGACAACTGTTTTTTATATCCCTTATTATTATTATTTTTTTTTATAAGTGTTTGCATTGTGCAAAACTTATTCACAAATGTACTTTTTAGCACACAAATGTACTTATTCACAAATATTTTGATTTTTTCCAAATGAGCTTTAATGATTTGAGCCTCATCCAGTAACCAAAATGAAAGTTGAGAAATCACCATGGAAACCAAGTACTAAGCAAACAAGATGAATCATGACTATTTCAATGACATCAACTATTCAAGCATCAAGCACAAGTGTAGTGAAGATAAAATCCTTAAGGTTGAACCAAAACTAAAACTCATCACCATAAGATTCTCAGCTTATTAATGCTTCCCAAGATAGAAAAAAGAACTACACAAAGTTTACTACTAGCATCATTCGAACACCATGAATCAAGACAATAATCGTGCTAACATTTCACTTGAATCCAAGAAAGCATATAAGTGAAGATTGATGTTCTCAAATTTTTTTTTTTTGCCATGATTATTTCAAAAACAAGCAAAATAAAGCAACAAGAACCAACATGAAAAACTAACAAAAACTAAAAACTGAAAATGAAAACCAAACTAAACAGTACATGACACCCCCCCCAGACTTAAACTTTTCATCGTCCCGATGAAATCAATATGGTGGAGGAGGTGGAAAATCAGGAAAATCAGGGAAGAGAAATGCAAAATCTTCAACAAACCATCTAACTTCGTTTCTGAAAAAATTATGATACTCAAGCAATTTATCAATATCATCCTGCACAAATCTCATAAAACCTCTAAGATCTTCCTGAAATTCCATTTTAGCCTTATAAGCATTCATCATTTTAGAAATCTTATCACACAATTCTCTCTCACTCTTAAAACAATCTTGTAACTTTTTAAATAGTTCCTTCTCCATAAACTTCTTATTCTCAAGAAATTCATAAGTTGAATCTAAATCACTATGAATATTCTTTAAAGCAGAATTAAGTTCTTGAAACATAAAACTATGAATCTCTTGGTTACCCTTAGGAACATTTCTTGGAGTAAAAGATGACAAAGCTCTAGATTGTTGCCTAGCTAACTTCAAACACCAATTCTCTTTATTATGAATTGTAGTAAAATCATGATTGGCCAGTTTTAAAGGGAAACCATTTTTAATGACTAAACTAAAGCTATGCTCTTCATGCTTAATCATTTTCATTGCTAAACATGAATTCAAATCCAATGTACAAGAACTCTCCACCACCTCTAATTCACTCAAATCACATCCTAATACTAAGGCCAATTGAGTAAGTAATCCCCCTAAAATAATAGGTGTGGTAGAATTCGATTTTCCTAATTTTGCCAAATGTTTAAGAAAGAAATAACCAGAATTAATTTGAACATTTTCGACCATTACCCACAAACAATACAAATCTACAAGTCTTACTGATCCCTCTTTGTCCTCCCTTCCAAATATAGTGTTTTTCATGAATAAGTAAGCATATTTAAAAATATGATTGATAATTTGGGAAACTCTAGAATTATGAGGATCAAATAGCGGTTGTTCATAAATTTGTTGCCAAAAATGTGAATTCTCAAATTGGGGCAAAATCACACACAGCTCATTCTTTGGCAATTCATAACAAGTATTAAACTCTCCCAACGTCCATTCATAATTTTCATTAAACAAACGAAATTTAAACTTCCCCCCACCTTGAACATTATCAACCTCTATTGAGCTTAAAAATTCAAAAACAATTCTAGGACAAGTAGGATATTTCATGTTCACTAAACCACTCCATCCTATCCTTTCAAATAACCAAACTAAATCATCCTTAAACCCCAAAGTTTCTAAAGTTTCAACATCAAGAAACCTAGTGCCTAAAAGAGGTCGTTTACATAAAGAAGAATATCTATACCGTTGCTCATCACTAGAGAAAACAATACCAAAGTCATTAGAAATACCTTTAAAGCAAACATTCCTCTCCTTTCTTGCAACCACCTTCTCCTTCCCTTTTCTTGTGGCCGAAATCTCCTCAATCACGTTTTCCATGGAAGAAAATCAAATCTCCTTAAGAAGAATGAGAAAGAAAAATTAGAAGAAGTAATTTAAACCTTTAAAAATGGGGAAATAGGAAAGAGGAACGAGCGGCGGTACACGGCCGTGTTCCGCCCACACCCCGTGCCCTAATTCCTTAGAAAGAAGTGGATCGGGCCGTGTGATATCACACGGCCATATTCATTTCTCATCACATGGCCGTGTCTGTGACACGGCCCCCTTCTCTTTCTTCTCTGGATTCCAGACACGGGCCGTGTTTGGGACACGGCTTCTCCATCCTTCTTCTCGGGATTATTTACACGGCCGTGTCTGGGACACGGCCTATACCTTTTTCTCCTCAGGAGATCCCACACGGCCGTGTCTGGATGACACGGCCCTAACACTTCCCTTCTCTGCAACCTTTACCTGGTCGTGTATAGCACACGGCCTGGCTCTGTTTTGCACCTAATCTGAAAATAAAATCAAAAAACAAGTAAAAACCAACAAAATGAATTTATACTAGTTAAAAGAATTCAATCTGGAGGACGAGGTTCAGAAAAATACAACATTTGTACCTCTTCTATTTTCGCACCATGAATATATTTTTTCAACCGTTGACCATTTACCTTAATTATCCCAAAATCTTTGTTCCAAATATCTACAGCTCCAAAAGGATAAACCTTTTTTACCTCATATGGACCCTCCCACCTTGACTTAAGCTTCCCAGGAAAAAGTTTTAATTTCGAATTGAACAACAAAACCAAATCTCCTACATTAAAGTCTTTACGAAGAATGTGCTGATCGTGCCATTTCTTCGTCCTTTCTTTGTAAGACTTAGCATGCTCATATGCATCCATCCTTAATTCATCAAGTTCGTTCAACTGAAGCTTCCTTTTCTCCCCTGCTTCCTTTAAATCTATATTCAAATTTGCAATTGCCCAATAAGCCTTGTGTTCTAGTTCAACTGGAAGATGGCAAGGCTTACCATAAACTAATCGAAATGGGGTCATCCCAATAGGAGTTTTATAAGCAGTTCGATATGCCCATAAAGCATCATCTAATTTCAATGCCCAATCCATTCTTGAAGTGGATACAGTCTTTTCCAATATGGACTTAATTTCCCGGTTAGATATCTCAGCTTGCCCATTAGTTTGAGGATGATAAGGTGTTGCTACTTTATGCTTCACTCCATATCTTCTAAGTAAGTTTTCAAACTGTTTCTCTATAAAATGTGATCCTCCATTACTAATGACTGCCTTTGGCACCCCAAATCTTGGAAAGATAATACTCCTAAATAATTTGATAACTATTTTCGCATCGCACGTAGGAGATGCCACAGCTTCTACCCATTTGGACACATAATCCACCGCCACAAGAATATACCTATTCCCATATGAAAGAGGGAAAGGTCCCATGAAATCAATTCCCCAAACATCAAATAACTCAACCTCAAGAATGTAATTTAACATCGTTTCATTTCTTTTAGTTATATTCCCAGTTCTATGACATTGATCACAAGACTGAACAAACAACTTAGCATCCCTGAATAAGGTTGGCCAATAAAATCCTGCTTGAAGAATTTTCGTAATTGTTTTTGAACTACCCAAATGTCCTCCATAGGACGAAGAATGGCAATGAAACAAGATATCTCTAACTTCTTCTTCAGGTATACATCTTCGATAAATCACATCATTGCACTTCTTATACAGGAGAGGTTCATCCCAAACATAATTCTTAACTTCTGAAAAAAACTTTTTCCTTTGTTGATGAGAAAAATCCGGAGGTAACACTCCACTAGCAAGGAAATTCACAAAATCTGCGTACCAAGGAGTTTTCACACTTGATAAAGCTAATAAGTGTTCATCCGGGAATATGTCATCAATAGGTAAATCAAAATCCACCTCATTTTCTGACTTTTGAGATATTCTAGACAAATGATCCGCTACTACATTTTCAGCTCCTTTCTTATCCCTAATCTCAAGGTTGAACTCTTGCAAAAGTAAAATCCACTTGATTAACCTGGGTTTAGCATCTTTATTTCCAAGTAAATACCGAATAGCTGCATGATCAGTATACACTATTATTCTTGATCCTACTAGATAGGATCTGAATTTATCAATAGCAAATACCACTGCCAATAATTCTTTTTCTGTAGTAGAATAGTTTACTTGAGCTGCATCAAGTGTTTTACTTGCATAATGGATCGCATGTAAAATCTTATTCCTTCGTTGTCCCAAAACTGCTCCTACAGCAAAATCACTAGCATCACACATTATTTCAAAAGGAAGATCCCAATCTGGTGCTTGAATGACTGGAGCTGTTGTAAGAGCACTCTTGATTTTATTGAAGACTTCAATACATTCGTTATCAAAACAAAACTCAACATCTTTAATCAACAGATTAGTCAATGGCTTGGAAATCTTTGAAAAGTCCTTAATAAAACGTCTATAGAAACCAGCATGTCCCAAAAAACTCCTAACTCCTTTTACACTGATGGGTGGGGGTAATTTGTCTATTACTTCCACTTTTGCCTGGTCTACCTCAATACCACGCTCTGAAATTTTATGCCCCAAAACTATTCCTTCCTTAACTATAAAATGACATTTTTCCCAGTTCAACACTAGGTTTGTATCTTCACACCTTTTTAGAACAGTAGAAAGATTTGACAAACAAGAATCAAAGTCATTTCCATAAACTGAGAAGTCATCCATGAACACCTCCATAATTTTTTCTATTAAATCTGAAAAAATTGCCATCATGCATCTCTGAAAAGTGGCTGGAGCATTACAAAGCCCAAATGGCATCCGACGATAAGCAAAAGTACCATGAGGACAAGTAAAAGTAGTCTTCTCCTGGTCTTGAGGATGAATTGGAATTTGAAAAAATCCAGAATATCCGTCCAAGTAACAAAAGTAGGAATGTTTAGCTAATCTTTCAAGCATTTCATCAATAAATGGTAAAGGGAAATGATCCTTCCTTGTTTCTTTATTCAACTTCCGATAATCAATGCACATTCGCCACCCCGTCACTGTTCGTGTTGAAATTAGCTTATCTTCTTCATTCTTGATAACCGTCATTCCTCCTTTCTTTGGAACCACGTGGACCGGACTCACCCATTCACTATCCGAAATTGGGTAAATAATCCATGCATCAAGAAGTTTAATCACTTCCTTCTTTACTACCTCTTTTAAATTTGGATTTAGTCTCCTTTGATGCTCAATTGAGTTCTTGTACCCCTCTTCAAGTAAAATTCTATGCATACAGAGAGATGGACTAACCCCTTTTATATCATCAATTGTATATCCAATGGCCTTTCTATGCAACCTTAACTCATCCAACAGTCTCTTTATTTCAAACTCATTTAACTGAGCATTAATTATAACTGGATAAGTAGAATTCGGCCCAAGAAATTCATACTTAAGATTTGGTGGTAATGGTTTAAGTTCAAGTTGAGGTGGTACTATTTCTGGTAAAACTGGCTCTTGTTCTATCAACATAGTCTCCTCCTTAGCCAAGCTTTCTTCTAAAAACTCTTCATTATCTAAAGACAGATCATCCTCCTTAAGATCACCAAGATATACCCCCTTTTCTGTTGAAAATGCTTTTTCACCAAACATTTTTGATAATGATTCACAGCACCAAGGAAATAATGTTTGGAAATCGTTTTGATTCAAGATAAGCCCTTTTTCAACATCATCCTTTTCCCTAATGATATCCATTGTCAAGAATGAGCTATCTTGCTCTGCCCAATCATTGGAATTTTGCGTAATTCTGCCAACTATCTCAAAAGTTTCTTCTAGATTTTTTTTCAAGAATGATCCTCCAGATGCTAAATCCAGTTGATTCTTATTTGAGAAAGAAAGCCCAACATAGAACAAATGCATAATTAACCATTTCTCAATTCCATGATGTGGGCATAACTGCTGAAGAGAAGAATATCTTTCCCAGGCTTGGTATAATTTTTCTCCATCCAATTGCTTAAAATTTAAAATTTGACTTCTCAAATAAGTAGTTTTCCTTGGAGGGAAATATTGGTCAAGGAATTTATGCTCTAACTCATCCCATGTTTTGATACTTTGAGACTTTAGATAATTATACCATCTTTTTGCAGCATCCTTCAGACTAAAAGGAAAAGCAAGCAGCTGAACAATATCAGATGAAACTTCTTCATATTTCAAAGTATAACAATATCTATAAAACTCCATCAAATGGTAATAAGGGTTGTCAATCTCCAATCCTCCAAACTGAGTTTTCTGAACCATGGAAACAAAAGATGGTTTGAGTATAAAATTTCTTGCTTGTATGTTAGGGTAAACAATTGCTCCCATTTGTTTTGCAAACTTCGGAGCTCCATAATCTCCTAGTGACTTGCACACCATGTTTAGATATTCTTGTTCTTCTATTTACCTTTGCAGAATTCCTCTTTTATGGAAAGTTCTGTCAATCTCAGGGTCAAAAGGAAAGAATTCCCCTGCAAAGTTAGATCTTCGCATACACAAGAACAAGATAGCAAATGACAATTCAACAGAAAAAGAAAAATAAAAGAATCAAAAATGCAGAATTGAATTTGTACAAAAAGAATTAACAAGAAGTAAGAGTTATACAAGAAAGTAAAAACAGAAATCTAATGATTAGTTACAACTATGCAATATGAAAGGAAAACAAATGTTATGTTTAGTCTAACTCAATTGATAATTCCTAATGTTATAGCGCAGTCCCCGGCAACGGCGCCAAAAACTTGTCACGCTCCACAAGTGTACGGAAATGTCGCAAGTAATATAAAAGATTATCGTATCCACAGGGACTGGAATAAGCACTAGAAATGTCTCAATGCGAATTAGCTAAACAACTATCCAATCGTTTCAAATGCAAAGTTAAGGTAAACAAATCTAATATTATAGATCAACAAACAAGAGTTTAGTGTTTTGGGTTATGATAAGGGAGATTCTAGGAGTTTCGGTTTCTTTGTAAGATTTCTTGAATGTAAATGGTTCACCAATTCTTATCCCTCAATTGCCAAACACTTGTAGAAAGTTGTCGGTTCTCTCTTGCAATAGATAACCGGCTAAGGACTGAGAAATGTATCTAAATATGATCAATTAGACGTGAACCTACGTTGTCCTTACACAGAAGCGCACCTATTACTATGCCTTCCTCGGATATCAACATAGAAGCCCACAACTTATTAATCTATCAAGATACAAGAATCTAATCACAAAATCCATCCTACTCTCTTGAATATTCCTATTTCCTCTTCAAGATTATCTCTCAAACGTCCTTACACGGGCTTGCACCTGTCACGTGGATCCCTCGGATGATCGAGTGAGAGTTTATCTTTACAAAGTCCACAAGAAATCCAAACAATCAATCAAGAATGAGAATTAAGCACAAATCATCATTAATCATTCAAGATCTAATTGATACAAGCAAGACAATGTCATTGAAACAAGAAAATGACAAATCCATAAGAGATTACATCAATCCATCATACAAATACTCCCTTAATCCTAGAATACAAGATCTACTCCATGAATCGAGGAAGAATATCCGAAGAAATGAAGATTACAAGCATTTCCTAAATCCCCAATCCAAGAAACCAAGAAAAGGGGGAAAGAGAAAACTTATCTATGAAGAAGCCTCGTCTTCGGATCCAATCCTCGCTCCGGAGTTGAAATTGTCAAGAACTCCCTTAGAATCGCCCAGAAATCCTCCCGAGAATGGGAGGAAACCACCAAATCTTGCCTTCTCCCAAAGGGGGAGAGATCCCTTTTCAATTCATGAAGGAGGGTTTAAATAGAGGAGGGAATCGGGCGCCACACGGCCCCGTGACACGGCCGTGTGAGATTCACACGGCCATGTCCAGTTCCTTCTCTGCCAAAGCTGCACGGCCGTGTGACTCACACGACCAGGACCCTTCTGCTCTCTGGAAATGCTACACTGCCGTGTGGTGCACACGGCCACAGCCTGCTTGGTTTCTGGAAACTATCCACACGGCCATGTAAGGCTTCTGCTCTGGTTGGCTTCAAATCTTGACACGGCCGTGTGAGGTTCACACGGCCATGTCATCTTCCTCTTCTGTTGGTGTCAAACTCCACACGGCCCGAGCTCCATACCAGTGCAGGGCCGTGTGAGGTACACGGCCTGGTGCTTTCTCCCTTTGTTTCCTCCAAGGCTTGCCCAAAGATGTAGATTCTTCACCAAATCGACTCCTGTGCACAAAAAATACACAAAAAGTAGATCTCCGAACCAAAAGAGTAAATATGCTAAAAGGAAAGCTGGAAGTATAAAAATACATAGATCAAGCATACTAAAGTATGTAAATGTGCGTAAAAACATGCATAAAATAGTATATAATCTACGCACATCATGGCGGCGCTGGTATGGAGAGAACGGAAGGAAAGAAGTATATGGGAGGAGGAAATGAGTGGCCGACGCCAGCCTTGGCGCTGGCCTGTAGCGTGAGAGGAAGAAGTCCTCTTCTTGGCGACGGGCTCGAGCATGAAACCAATGAAACCCCCCCCCCCCCCTCCTCGATGCTACTGTGAGCAGTGCTTAAAAGCACTCAAAGCCCTAAAAGCCCTCAACTACTAAATGACACCAATGCCCTCCTTCTTCTCCTTATTTCCCCTCATGTCCTCAATTACATCTGGATCACAAGCCTCCCCTTCAAGTCTAGTCGAAGGAGGCGTGAGTCCGACTGACTGGACAGTCTAATGCAGAGGCAAAATCACCCTCCATATCGAAGTCAAATTGTTGAACCCCTCACATAATGTCTCCCGAGCGGTCACTATAGTAATAGTGTCATATGAAATGATAATCATGCCGAGCGGAACGATGAATGAGGCGAGTGCTGCCAAAATGACACGTGCTTGGCCGAGTGGAAAAAAACATGTGTCGACCGAACGGTGAAAAATGGTGCCCACCGGATGTCAAAAAATCGATCAAGCGCCGAGCGAGACTAAGTGATATCGAGTAGACGTTCGGGCGACGTGGAGCAAAGCGATCGACGTGATCGAGCAAACGACCAAGAGATACTGACCAGATGGCTACAAAGATTATGAGCGAGCTACGAGAAATAATACCAAGACAAATGACCTGATGCCGACCGAGCGACATATTGATGCCGAGTAGACCGAGCGGACAAGCGATGCTGAGTGTGCGACCGTGGAGATGCCGAATATGAAACAAAAACATCTCTGCAAGCGATGACGATGCTGGGCACACGGCACCGAAGATGCTGAACGTACGATCGGAATGATGTCGATCGGACGGATAGATGCCGGGCGGACGATGCCGAGCGTGCGATCGGAACGATGGCGATAGATCGAATAAATGCCGGGAGGACGATGCCGCGCGTGCGACCGAAATGATGGCGATCGATCGAATAAATGCCGGGCGGACGATGCCGCGCGTGCGACCGGAATGATGTCGATCGGATGAATAGATGCTAGACGGACGCTGTCGTGCGAGCGATCGAAATGATGTCGATCGGATGAATAGATGCTAGACGGACGCTGTCGAGCGATACCGGTCGGACGGCTATGAAAGTGCTGACTGCGCAGCCCCAAAAATAGTCAACGAGAGATCGTAAGGTGCCACCCAGCAATCGAGTGAACTAAATAGCCGGTGTCATACGGGCGTATCATGCGCCAACAGCGCTGGAGTGTCGTGAGCCGAATAAGCGCAAAGCCCAGAGATATCCTGGTCCATTTGATCCTGCCCATGACCATCGATGATAGCTCGACCCCGATCGGGGGAGATAAGAAATACGATATGCTGATAAGCTGGCTCGAGGCTAGTGATAATCGTTCAACCCCGAACGGGGGAGATAGAATATCTGAAGCTGGTCCGAGACCAGCGGCGACCGCTCGACCCCGAACGGGGGAGATAGAATATCTGATAACTAGTCCATGCAGCGGTCTTCAAGCCGGGGTTTTATAGTCACCGGTTCGACTCTACGGTTTAACGTCTGGGCTAGACGGTCTTCAAGCCGGGGTTTTTATAGTCGCCGGTTCGACTCTACGGTTTAACGTCTGGGCTAGACGGTCTTCAAGCCGGGATTTTTATAGTCGCCGGTTCGACTCTACGGTTTAACGTCTGGGCTAGACGGTCTTCAAGTCAGGGTTTTTATAGTCGCCGGTTCGACTCTACGGTTTAACGTCTGGGCTAGACGATCTTCAGGGCTAATTCAAACCCGGCCGATCGGCTCGGGGGTCTTCGCCATCGAGCCCGTGGCAGCCACGGGCTCGTATATAATCCTTCCGGCCGATCGAGCCTGCAGCTCGGATATAATCCTCCCGGCCGAACGGCTCGAGGGTCTTCGCCATCGAGCCCGTGGCAGCCACGGGCTCGTATATAATCCTCCCGGCCGATCGGCTCGGGGGTCTTCACCATCGAGCCTGCAGCTCGTATATAATCCTCTCGGCCGAACGGCTCGGGGGTCTTCGCCATCGAGCCTGCAGCTCGGATATAATTCTCCCGGCCGAACGGCTCGGGAGTCTTCGCCATCGAGCGTGTGGCTCGTATATAATCCGCCCGGTCGATCGGCTCGGGGGTCTTCGCCATCGAGCCTGTGGCTCGTATATAATACGCCCGGCTGATCGTCTCGGGGGTCTTCGCCATCGAGCGTGTGACTTGTGTATAATCCGCCCGGCCGGTCGGCTCGGGGGTCTTCGCCATCGAGCCTGTAGCTCGTATATAATCCTTCCGGCCGATCGGCTCGGGGGTCTTCACCATCGAGCCCGTGGCAGCCACGGGCTCGTATATAATCCGCCCGGCCGATCGGCTCGGGGGTCTTCGCCCGAGGAACTAATGCAAATCATATAACTGACAGAATAAATAACGGAAAAACTGACCGGGGTCATGAGAATGGCAGAACTCTCCGGCATCGTCCATCTTCACGTTCCATATCAGGCGCGTTCCCACATACGGCGCCAAATTGATCCTGTCGGGAAGCTGAGAAGACGAACCTGCCGGAATGACGTGTCTGGAAGGTTGACCGCATCCCCATGACCCGGTTGATGATCTGTCCGCTGCGTTGACCAAGTTGTCTGAAGTCCTCCTCCGGTCAACTGTACCTGTATCCAGCGACCGGGTTCCCCCGGTCTCTGGTACCTCGGTGCTCGAGGCGAATCCCACAGACATATAAGTAATCGCATAATAGTATAGCAATAAAATGAACAGATACCGAGTACAAGAACTTACCCTGACCCAGGGGGGCGCCCTCGGATGGATGAGTGAGCCGATCGGACCACTGATCGAGTCGTAGCGGCCCTTGGCCGAAGTACAGGGAACAAAAGAGGCTGATCTTTGTTGCTGTGGCTTGCTGGAAAAAAGGAAGGAGAGCGGGTTGTTGTTGCTTCAACTGGGCTTCTTGCTGGTAAAACAGCAAGATTATAAGAGTTTTTATGCTGGAAGGAGGAGGAGGAAAGAGCTGCTGTTGATGGTTTGTTGTTGACCGTTGAGCTCTTGCTCTTGCTCTAGCTGATTTGCTGGTGTTGGGAGTAGAAGAACAAGAAAGGAAGAAGGGTTGCTCCTGCTGAATTTCTTTTGGTCCCTGTTGGCGGCGGCCCCTCTCCCTCCTGTGCTTGGCCGCCTCCTGCAAAACGCCCCTCTAGTGGCGGCGTTGGTATGGAGAGAACGGAAGGAAAGAAGTATATGGGAGGAGGAAATGAGTGGCCGGCGCCGGCCTGTAGCGTGAGAGGAAGAAGTCCTCTTCTTATCGGCGGGCTCGAGCATGAAACCAAACCCCCCCCCCCCTCCTCGATGCTACTGTGAGCAGTGCTTAAAAGCACTCAAAGCCCTAAAAGCCCTCAACTACTAAATGACACCAATGCCCTCCTTATTCTCCTTATTTCCCCTCATGCCCTCAATTACATCCGGATCAAGTAGCTATTGGATAAAGGATTCATTCGCCCAAGCTTTTCGTCATGGGGTGCGCCGGTGTTATTTATGAAAAAAAAGGATGGAAGTATGAGGCTCTGTATCGATTATTGGGAATTGAATAGAGTGACAGTGAAAAATAAGTATCCTTTGCCAATAATCGAAGATTTATTTGATCAGTTGTAAGGAGCGTCGGTATCCTTGAAAATAGATCTTCGATCAGGATACCACCAGCTGAGGGTAAAAGAAACGGATGTGCACAAGACGGCTTCAAGATGCGATATGGACATTATGAGTTTATGGTGATGTCATTCGGAGTGGCAAATGCCCCAGCGATTTTCATGGATCTAACGAATCACGTATTTCAGCCGTATCTCGATCAGTTCATTATTGTATTCATAGATGACATTTTGATCTATTCGAGGAGCAGGGAGGAGCATAGTCAACACTTGAGGATCGTTTTGTAGATATTGCAAGATCGAAAGTTGTTTGCAAAGTTCAACAAGTGTGAGTTCTGGTTAAAGAAAGTAGTATTCCTATGCCACGTTATTTCAAAGGACGGGGTAGAAGTAGATCATATTAAAGTCGAGGCGGTTAGAGGATGGCCAATGCCTAAAAATGTAACTGAGATACACAATTTCTTAAGTTTGGTGGGCTACTATCGGAAATTCATCAAGGGCTTTTCTTCTATTGCAATGCCCTTGACAGCCCTGACGAGGAAGAATGCTAAGTTTATATGGGGAGTTGATTGTCAAGACAGTTTTGAGCGGTTGAAGCAAGTGCCCTGACGAGCGACAGTATGTGTTGTATACAGATGCTTCGAAAAAAAAAGAAGGTAGATCTGCTATCTTAGCGGTCCCCTAGTGCCGACCCCACGAATATGGAGGGAGGTTCATGCAAGTACACAGGCCATAGGCGCATGGCGGGGTAACCCCAGGTCGTCAGTTCCTGAGAATCGACCCCTGACCATTACGCCAGAGATACCATGCGCCCACCGTCTGTGCTACGCCCTGGGGGTTGTATACAAATGCTTCGAAGCTAGGCTTGGGCGCGGTTCTAATGTAGCACGATCGAGTCATTGCATATGCATCCCTGTAGTTAAAAGTGCATGAAAAGAATTATCCGACCCATGATCTTGAACTGGCAGTAGTTGTGTTTGCTCTCAAGATATGGAGACACTATTTGTATGGGGAGAAGTGCAAAATCTTTACTGACCACAAAAGCCTAAAGTACATCTTCACCTAGAAAGAGCTGAATATGAGACAGAGAAGATGACTAGAGCTTGTGAAGGAGTACGACTGTGATATTAGCTACCACCCCGGGAAAGCTAATGTAGTTGTTGATGCCTTGAGTAGGAAAACAACAGTTATCGCACAACTATCAGTACAGAAACTGTTGGAGCCCGTAGTTGTTTTGATGTGATCAACCAAAGTTAGTTAGGTCATGTGTGTTTTTTTTAATCCCTGTGTCTAAGTGTGCAAGAGCTTAGGAGCACAGGAAGTCGAGCGGAAGACGCAGCTAGCGAGAAGAACGACACGGAAAGGGAGCGGACGGGCTCCGTGCGTCCGAAGGACGAGAGAGCTGTGGAAGAGTACACCGATGGACGAGAAGAACGTGCGCGACGTTCGAGGGAGCTACGGAAGAGTACGCCGATCTTCTTCATCATCATTACAACTTTTCGCTGCGCATTCGAATTCTCTTTTAGTATGAGTCGGAGATCTTAATGAAAATCCAGATCAACAATGATTCAGTCTTCAAAATCCAGCTCAAAATTGATTTGAGCTTTTAGATTCAGACTGAAATGATTTAGTTTCTTTATTTTTGCTAAATTTGGTTAAATTTAGGCAAATAAGATATTAATCATGTTTTGGCTACTAACTTTCATATAAAATACCAAATTGAATATTTAACTTTTGTGGAAAAATGTTGAAGTGGAGTCATGTTGTACAAATAGAAATTTCATAAATAATAATTAATAAGATAAGAAAGGAAATAACCTTGACAATGTCAAGCCTGCTTGAAGTGATATCCATTTCCTTGCCTAGTTCATCGAATATCATTTCCTGTAAACCAGAAGTCTTGCTAATTAAATGCCAAAAGAAATTCAACTTGGGAGCTTCACAATTCTTCTAACCCACAGGATCAGTTTGAAGGAACAGATAAAAAAACCTAGGAATAGAAAATTATTTGATGGTGATATAGAGGAAGATTAACATTCAGTTTTCAAAGTATTATCTATTTTTAATTTTAATATTTTTATCAGAAAATTAATTAAATATTTTATTTTCAATATTTTGACTTTCAAGTCGTAGTGAGACACTAGACCTTTTTGATTATTGGAGCAACAACCACTTTCTTAGACAAAGTCTCGTAAAGAAATTTTAATGTCTAACTTTCTTACTGAAAATACTAAGTCTAAGTTTTTAATTTAGATCAAATTCTCTAATAGTATGATATTTAAATTTCCATTTTAATTTATCATAATTTCTCAAATCACAGTTTTTCAAATTTGAAGCAAAAAATATTGAGCATGCAGAAAATTATATCATTTCTTTTATCATGTTATTTTCTATTGTTAGTTACTCGAAATTCTTTGATCGACAAGTTGTTGCATGAATTTCCTTCAACCCACTATTCTTTAATAATTTTTTGACTTTCAATTCACAATATCCTTTCGATAAAATAATTTCTGATTTGCAAGAATCTTTTGATAATATATTTCCTAATTCAAAAAAGTCTTTCGATAATTTATTGATCGAATTAAGCAATTGGTCAGGAGGTGAAGACCATTCCTGACTTACCTCTTGTCGGCTGTTGATTCTTCCCCTGTTGGGTTGCTTTCTCCCGTCGTTGCTCCCCTTTCATTAATGCTCTCAATGCTTTTTAAGGAAGAGTTGATTGTGTCTTCTGGTAGATACTCGGCGGTGAGTGCTGTTATGACAATTTCCTTCGCCTCGGATTCTTCCGACGGTGGTTCGGTGTCCATTGAGGAGTTGGATTCGACTTCAAGTGGTTTTTCGTAGAGCTTCAAAAACTTTTCCTAAAATTCTTTTGCGCTTTTGTATTTTCCGATTTTGTGAAGATCCTGGGCAGGTAATACACTCAAAAGGCAAGACTCAACCTTACCGTTTGTTATGAATTCGTCACGCTACTCGTCAGTCCATTGATGCTCCTCAAGTTCTTCTCCTTCTTTCCTTTTGGGCATATCAAAACCATAGGTCATTATTAATAACAAAATAAAATCGGTTTTAAAATAAACCTCCATTCGTCGCTTCCAAAAAGCGAACTCCCCCTCGAAAGTTGGTGAGTAGATGTTAGCTCCGATCATCTCATTGCTTCGTTCGACGGTTAGCGCCTTAGCTCTGATACCACTTGTTGGACCGCGATGGCCGGCTAGAAGAGGGATTGAATAGCCTGAAAATAAAAAGCAAACCCTTCTCAAACTCTTAAACTAACACTTGCATAAATTAGCTAAACAGAAAGTAAATCAGAAAAGACGAGGCACCAGATTTGACTTGGTTACAACCGGGGAGGTTGTTAATCCAAGGAAAATGATCGTACTAAAAACTCCTTCAGGCGGAGAAGCCTCTTACAACGATGAAGCTCAGAAAACAGAAGATTAACCACAGAGAAAGCGTACAAGTGTAGGAAGAATGAATTGCTTCAGTTGTTGAAAAGCTTATGAACCAAGGCTATATTTATAGCCTTGGTCGGGGCACCCCGAAAGGATTCCGGGCGCCCTAGGGGGGGGGATAAAACTTTATCCCCTAATGTTAAGATCGCGTTTGATGTGATATGGTCAAAAAGTCAACTCTGGGCCCCCGGAAGGGTTCCTGGCGCCCCGGACTGCTCCGAGCGCCCCGGATAGTTCCGGGCGCTCCAGAGGGAAAAGTCAACCTTGTTGACTTTTTACAGCCCGGGTCTTCTGCTCCGGCTTCGTTTGCTTCAGACCGAGTCTTCCGCTCACTTGGGTGATCTCTGCCATCCGGAATAGGGCTCACCCAAACCCAACTTCCGATCTTCTCGAGCAGGCTTCCGCTCCGGCTTCTCGTCCCTCGGAATCATCGCGTGCTTCCTTCTCATCCACCACCGTACTCATTCACAGTCTTCGTCCCTCGGTCGTACCCCGTGCCGACCTTCTCGCTAGCTGCGTCTCTTGCTCCTCAAGCAGTTTTCTGCTCTGGCTTCTCGTCCCTCAGAACCACCGCACGCTTCCTTCTCGTCCGCCGGTGTACTCTTCCGCAACGCCTCGTCCCTCGAATGCACCACGTGTCATTCTTCTCGCTAGCTGCATCTTTCGCTCGACTACCTGTGCTCCTAAGCTCCTGCACACTTAGACACAAGGTTAATAACACACGTGACCTAACTTAACTTGTTGATCACACCAAAACAACCTTGGGGTTTCAACACTGACAACTAGCTGAAGTCCAGATGAAGCATCTGGCAGGAAGACCTGGTGGGTCAAGAGTCGAGTAAGTCGACAAATGGTAAGTGAGGCAAGCATTGGAGGAGAGTGATCCAGCGAGGACGAGCCCAGTGGGTCTGTAGGTACTAATCCAGGTTAGATCTATTTTGGAAGTCTAAGGTGAAACTGTGATTAGATCCTAGTATTCGTAAAACAAGAGCTAAGTCATAAATTTATTGTATTCATGTGTTAACTTTATTTTGCAAGGTATCTTTGTTATTTGGACTAACATATTTTACAGGAGCTAAAATGTAAAAGTTAGTCTCTGATGAACAGTACGCAAGGCGGCTCAGTGCTATGGTGAGGCGTCTCGGAGTTGAATGGAGGCACCCCCATGTGGATAAAGTTTGAGAATAGAGTTTTGTTGCGGGGAGGCGCCTCGAATCGTATTGGAGGCACCTCAGAGCATATAGAGGCACGCTCACGCAGATAAAGACTGTTGGATTGAGAAGCGCTAGAGGGGGGGGTGAATAACGCTCGTGGCTTTCACTTTTCATATTCGAAAAATGCACAAGTAAATGCTCAACGGAGTAAGAAAAACAAACACAAAGACACCAAGAACTTACTTGGTTCGGAGCCTAAGCCGACTCCTACTCCAAGGCCCACGATCGTTGATCACTTTCGGTGGGCAACGACTATAATATCGCAAATTCAGTACAATATGTGTTTACAATTAAATGCAGAGAAATCATATACCGACAAGAATAAAATGTAAAATCGCAGCTCCAGGTTGTCGGGGACTTGTTATAGCTAAATCGGAATGTCTCTTTCGCAGCTTGTTGCAGAAGGATTGCTTGGGAATTGATACCTCAAGTTGCTAGTCGAGATCTTCTTAAATAGGTTGTTGGAGGTGCCTCAAAGCCCCTTGAGGACGCCTCCAATGTGCCGAGTCAGCCGCGTGGATGAGCTGAGAAGAGGTCTTCGTCTATCCTCTTGAAGGCGCCTCCATAAGCCATGAAGGCGCCTCCAACCTGTCGTCCGAGGCGCCTCAAGCTTCCATGAGGGAGCCTCCAATGTTGCTTCTAGCGCAACTTCTGCCTCGCACCCGAGGCGCCTCAAGCTCCATGAGGGCGCCTCGGGTACTGTTCATCCGAGGCAAATCTTGCTTCTTTGTCCCTGCAAAATATGTTAGTCCACAAACCAACCACATATCCTGTAAAACAAAGTTAGCACACTCAATAATCATAATAATAAGAAAGTTTGACAGTCACGGACTGTCCGGTTTTGACTTTGAATTTCCGATCGGAAACCTAGGTCGAACCGATGTCTACTGTTCCCTCTTTCGGGGAATGCGTCATCACCTACTCCACTCAGGAGAGCATACCTGATGTCAGTCCGGTCCTCCAGACCTACTGGACTTTCTGCCTAGGGTTACCACCCTCTAGAATCTAGGGTTACCGCCCCCTAGGGGTTTTTGCCACCTAGGGTTACCACACCCTAGGACTTAGGGTTACCAATCCCTAGGACTTAGGGTTACCACCCCCTAGGATTTTCCACCTCCCTAACCGCAGTTAGGACTTTCCTGCAACCTCATTCGTACATGTTAGATAACAAAATAACTTAACTTGAACCCTTTTCCATAATCAAATCATCGGTTCGATCGTCGGATGTTTCCTACAACAACAAAGACTAGAGGTTATAGATCGGATAAGCACTATTGGAGGCGCCCTGGACCCTTGGAGGTGCCTCCAACACTGTTTAAAAGAGGGGTTTGAGAAAAGGATTAACTACATATTTACTACGTAATTTCTCGACTATCCAGCTGCTTCAACTTCATACTGCTACGTCGCGTTACTGCCTTACCGCTAGTCAACTACATCTGACCGTTGTCGGCAGATCGATACCAACACACAAGCATATCCATTTCGACATCTTCATGTTGGTAAGGAATCTATTATTGTGCATGCTTATAACTTATTATTATATTTGCATAGTAAAGTGTAGGGTGTTACACTTGCCATTGTATTTTGCATTTGAGATTCAAATTTAGTGGATTACCTCGGAAAGGTCCAAAGGGCTTGAGTCTTGGAGTAGGAGTCGTCGAAGGCTCTGAACCAAGTAAATCTTGTGTCTTGTCTCATTCTTTTGTGCTTAAGTATTTTTCCGCTGTGCACTTGGTTTAAAAATTAGAAAAAAAATGTTTTTAAAATCATGTGATTAACCCTCCCCCTCTCACATGCGTATGATTCTATAGGATATGTGTTGTGTTTCTGTTTCATTTTACATCTTTTAGTGATGAAAGATAGGTGTGTGTGTGTGTATATATATATATACTAGAGGAGGTGAATATCCCTGAAATAAGAGTTAGAAAAAACTTTTACTTTGGAGCTAGCAAGGATAGACTATTAGTTAAATAATTAAAATAAATAATATAAAAGAGTAAGAGACAACAAAATTTACTTGGTTATAACTTAAGTGGTTATTAATCAAAGACAAGTTAAAGTTCAATAAGAATTTCCTTCATTGAAGGTGAAGAAACCTCCTAGAATCGTTGACAGTTCAGTAAGGAGTAGAAATTGATATCGGTTTGTCGATGCGCCCACTCTCGATGTCTTGTAAAGCAAAGCTTGTTAGCTGAGGGTTGACATTGTCGATGTTACCCTCTTTGATGAATAAGTCGATGATGAACTGAGATGTGAGACTCGTGTGTATGTATAAAAAAGAAAAAGAACTCGAAGAAGAAGATGAAAATTTATCTTCACATAAGAAAATAAAATTATACTTTCGTCTATTTTCGCGGAACCTTATATAATCATGGACAGGGACAGATCTAAAATTTTAAAATTTGGGAAAAGTGAAGGAAATAATTATTATACATTGTATTCGAAGGCTACATAGCCGAGCGACAAAAATATACATTTTAAACTAGTTAATTTTATTATATTCGTATAATTAAGTATTAATTTTTATATATTGATGAAGGTTACATATAATTTATTATTTTAATTAGTAAGTCAGCAGTCATACACGTATTAAAAATTTAATTAGGGTCTTGAATTGTCTAAAATTAATTCAGATATCAACAAAAGAAACATAAGTAGACGTAAAGTATCAATAAGTTCAATATATTTTTTCCTCGTAAGATTATCAAAAAATAATTAAAAGACAACGGTATAATTATCTTTTATAAATTTTTTTTTCACATTTGACTTTAATCAGGTTAAATATTATTTTTAAAATATAGAGGGCAAGATACTACTAAATAAAAAACATAGAAGAAAGTTAAAAGTATTTTTCCTTTAAGCAATAAAAATAAAATAAAATCCAACCTACCATTTGGGAACTGACTAATTAGACAGCCGGTTATTAGATTGATTACTTGTATTTTAATTGAGGGCTGCTTTTCGCACCCACTTCTGACAAGCCCCTTCGTCCGGCCCCACCTCTTTTTTTAATTGTCTTCCTATCCTCTCCTTTTCCTTTATTAATTTTTTTTTAGTTTTCTCGCTTATTCGTTTTCCTGTTTTTTTTTTAAGTTTTGTTTATTTTTTGTTTTTTAATCAGGTTTTTAAATTTTTATCAATTTTATTTTATTAATATTTTTTTTATCATATAATGATATATATATATTTTTGTTGATTTTAGTTATAGATTTTAGAAGTTATTATTTGTAATGGTTAAGAAGATAACAATGTTTCAGGAAAAGAGAATGAGAGGTTGAGAGGGAGATAATAATAGAGGGAGGTGTGACTGAAGAGTGACAAAAAATGAAATATTAGAGAAGGATTTAAAGGGGGAGATTCTGACATGTGTCAAAAGTTGAAGGATGAGTAATTTAAAGAGAGAAGAGATTCTGACATATGTCAAATCGTTGGAAGGGGTAATTTAAAGGGAGAGAGGTATTTTGACATGTGTCAAGGATTAGAAGGTGAATAATTTAAATAGAGTGAGAAGTTTTGATATGTGTCAAGAGTTGGAAGTGAGATAATTTAAAGAGATGAACGATTTTGACATGTGTTAGGGGTTGGAAGGGGGTAATTTAAAGAGATGAGAGATTTTGACATGGGTAATTTAAAGAGAGTGATAAGTTATGACATGTGTCAAGAGTTGGAAGTGGGGTAATTTAAAGGGATGAAAAATTTTGACATGTGTCAAGTGTTGGAAGGGGGATAATTTAAAAGGATGAAAGATTTTGACATATGTTAAGGATAGAAGATGGATAATTTAAAGGGAATGGAGGTTCTGACATATGTCAAGAGTTGAAGATGCGTAATTTAAAAAGAGAGAGTGTTTTGAAAAAATTATAAAAAATTAATAAACAAAATTGATTAAAAATAAAATTAAATAAAAATTAAAAAATAATAATCAAAATTAATTGAAAAATAAAATAAAATAAAATTTTGAAAATATATAAGTAATGTTAAAAAAATAAATTAAATTATTTTAAAAATAAAATTTAATAAAAATTAAATAAAATTAAAAAATTATAAAAGTATGGATGAAAAAATAATAAATAAAATTAATTAAAAAAATAATATTAAATAAATTGAAAAAAATAAAGAGAAAAAAAAAGGATAGAGCTGTCATTTGACGAGAGAGTAGATGAGATCTAAAGAGAGAGAGAGGAGAGAAGGGTGTGGTGTGAGACGGGGTGGGTTACATTTTAATTAGTTGCATTTACCTCTCTCTACAATAGATCTAAAGGCCGCTATTAGATCTACCTCTCTCTATAGTAGATCTAGTTCTTTTAGGTGGCCAGCGCCATAAAGTCAATTCTACTGAGAACGACAGAGCAAGTCAACCACATCTTCTCCATACGAAGGCTCTGGATCGGAAGAGCCTCTTTCCCGTCTCCACAAATGGCGATGATCCCAGACTTCCTTGTCACCAGATACCTGACAAAATTAACAGATTTTCTTGAGGGAGAGATCTGCAAAGTGCTCGGCGTGAAGGAAGAGATCAAAAAGTTTCAAAGGAGATTGGAAAGACTCAGCCCCTACCTTCAGGATGCCGAGCAGAAGAGGCACCAAGATAATCGAGTGAATACTTGGTTGAGGGACTTAAAAGGCATAGTCTACGACGCCGAAGACATCATCGAATTCTGTACGCTTCCAGGTGGCAGCGAGTTAATGAGCCTTCAGCCGTTGTCGTCGTCTTCTACACTAGTAAGTCGTCCCTTCACTCTGCTTGCTTCTTGCTTTGCATGTACCAAGTTCCGCCATGAGATTGCTGTGAGTTTGAAAAGACTTAATGATAGACTGAAAGAGATTAAAGATGATAAGGACCTAATAGAAGGATTAATACCCTCAATGAGCCATCAATGGTCGCAAGATCATCCAACAAGTCAACGTTTGACCACTTCTTTGGAGGTTAAGGCTGACATCGTAGGGGCAAAGGTTGAAGATGATGCACAAACTCTCATCCTCATGATACTCAAGCATGATCATAAACATAATGGCGTGTTTGGGATAGTTGGCATGGGTGGTATTGGCAAGACCACTATGGCTCATAAAATTTTCCATGACGAACGAATCAAGAATAGTTTTCCAACGCGTATATGGATATGTGTGTCCAAGAATTACACTAGGATAGATCTACTCAAGGCAATGTTGAAGCAAGCAAAAGGAAGTGATGATGGAGCTCAAAGCATAGAAGAACTTGAATTCAAACTTGTTGGTGCTCTGGTTAACAGATTCTTCCTCGTGCTTGATGATGTATGGAGCGTGAATGCGTGGACAGATGTGTTGAGGAATCCTATCCTAATTGCAAAGTCCAATGGCATAATCTTAATCACGGGTAGACATAAAACGGTTATGGAGGACTTGAGAGCCAGCTACATCCACCATGTTCAGAGGATGAACAGAGATGATGGATTGGAATTATTTCACAAGGTCGTATTCGAAGAGGAGAAGAACGAGGACCCTGACCTGGATGAAATGGCGGCTAAAATCGTTAGCAAATGCGATGGGCTCCCTTTGGCAATCAAGGTGATAGCAGGAATGCTGATTTCGAAGAAAAGGACAAGGAGGGAGTGGGAAAGAGTCCTGGAAAGTGATCTATGGAGAATGAGAGACAAGGAGGATGAACTGCCAGCAGCTTTATACTTGAGCTATGAGGATTTGTCATCCGTTCTCAAGCAGTGTTTCCTCTGCTGTGCTTCTTACATTGGCATATCATATCGCACTGACCTCGTCCGGCTTTGGATTGCTGAAGGCTTGATCCACGTGCCAAATGGTGGATTGATGGAAGAGGTGGCAGAGGATTATTACAAAGAACTAGTTATGAGAAATCTTCTTCAGCTCGATCCAAGATCTGCAAACGAGACTTGCTACTCCATGCACGACCTTTTGCGAGCTCTCGGTACTAATTTGATCGGAGATGAAGCACTTGTAATCAGTGATGGCCGAGTTGCAGACACGAACCCAAACCCATTAACACAGATTCGTCGACTGTGGATGTCGAGCAAAGGAGACACGCTAAGGCTTCCTGGTGCAGTTCTTGAGCAGAAGAGTCTGAGAGTCTTGCAACTTTACGATTGCCCTGAAACAAAGACAATCGAAGACGAGGCAGCTGCACTCCCAGCATTAAAGAATCTTCGAGTGCTGGATGTGTGCGATACGCAGATTGAACGTCTTCCAGATTTCATTTTCACGAATCTGTTGCTTCTGAGATACTTGGACCTTGACCGAACGATGATACATGAGATACCTGAATCCATAGGGCGCCTTGCTAACCTGCAGACTTTGAACATCTCCAGGTGCGAGTCGCTGCGCAGCATTCCTAAGGCCGTCACGAGCTTGGGTATGCTCAGATGTCTGCGAGTTCGAGGAACACCGTTGACTCATTTGCCCAGAGGAATGGGGAGCTTGACAAACCTTAATCACATGGAAGGATTCGTCGTCGGCCATGGTGATTCGCCAAGCAACGCGGACGTCGGGTGTGACATGGAAGAGCTGCGGTCTCTGTCCAATCTCAGATTTCTGAGCGCCTGTAAGCTGGAAAGGGCAACATCAATGGCCGGACCCTCGGTGCTCGAGAACAAACCACTTCTCAGGCATCTGTCTTTGTTATGGACGAATCGAAAACAGGGAGATGACGGCGAAAAAGAAGCGGCTGAGAAGACATGCAGCGGACTGCTTCCTCCGTCGAGCCTGGAGGAACTTACTCTCCACAACTTCCCAGGCCGGCGATTTCCCAACTGGATGATGTCAACGTCGTCGGGGACTTCGTTTCCTCACCTCGAATTCCTGATTCTCCGCAATTTCCCCTGCTGCACGGAGCTCCCGCCGCTGGGGCAGCTGCCTCGGCTGAAATTCCTGAAGATCGAAGAAGCGTCGGCGGTAAGAAAGGTCGGGCCTGAGTTTCTCGGCGTCTGTTTCCCTCAAGCCGTGGCATTTCCAAGACTCGAAGTCCTGAAATTCACGGGCTTGACGAATTGGGAAGAGTGGACGTTGTACGCTGCGTCCGAGGAGGTCGGAGATATACAAGAAAGAAGCATGAATCTGTTTCCAAGATTGGAACGGTGCACATTTACAGGCTGCCCAAAGCTCAGAGGACTTCCGGAGAGCATCTACTGCGCCGCCAGACTGAAGACTGTCGTCGTTTCTACCAGCGATCAGTTGAGTGAGGTTGAATTCAGAAGGCGAGAGACAATGGAAATGGACGATTGCCCTGATTTGTTCCTCGCACGGGACTCGACTGAACTCCCACACTGGCTTTTGGATCGTATCGACAGGGAAAGGGACGAGAAGAACAGTGAGCTGCCTTCCCGTACGGTCATCAAGGTGAAGGCAAATGTAATCATCATTCAGCAAAATCGACAAGTAGACGCCGTTTGAGCTCGAGTGTTCAAGCTCTTTTTGTAAGTTTTTGCCTGCGCTATTAATTTTGTGGTTACTTTTCTATAGAACACCCTTAAATTCCCTTATAGGACATTCTCTCTTTATATATATTTTTTTATTTAATTTAACCAAAAATTACTTGTAGTATATTATAAATAATTTAAAATTATAAAAGTTTAAAAATAATTATATATCGTTATGTACTTAATAAAAACATTAAAACATAAATTTATAATTAAATTTTACAAAAGTTAATCGATAAATTTATTCATAATTCATGAATATTACAAACTAAATATAGTTGGGTTAAATACATATATAAATGAGTTTTATCAAGTTAAATATTAAAATTTGTCATTAATGTCTTATTCATTTATAGCCTTACATGTGAATAATAAGAGAAAAATATATTTGACCTCTACTATCCAATAGTATTTTACCTTTTTATATTTTAAAAATAACATTTAACTCTTTTTGACTAAATTCAAATGTGAAAAAAAATTATAAAAGATAATTATGTTCATATTTTTTTCATATTTTTTTATAATCTTAAAAGAAAAAATCATATTAAATTTATTTATAATTTACGTTTACTTCTATTTTTTTATTGATATCTAAACTAATTTTAGCTGATTGAATATCCTAATTGATATTTTCAACGAGATTATATCCTCTAATCCGTAATTTTTGGTCTCCTCTTGGTCCCTTCCATAATTTGCACTTAAGATTACTGCCAGAGTCCAGTCAAAATCAAAGGAGATCGCAACTAATTTTGGTTAGATTTTAGCAGCGATCCGACGTGCAAATTGCGGAATGAACCAGGAAGAGATTAGGGATTGTGAACCTGGTCTGTAATTCCTAATCTCCTCCTAGTCCCTTCCGCAATTTGCATGTAAGATTGCTGCCAGAATCTGGTCAAAATTAGTTGTCATCTCCCCTAGGTTCACCTTCTCACCTAGGTTATAGTTTAGGTCAAGCCAGACGACCGGAAGCCGTTGGTGGTGGACGAATCGCCTCCTAGTCAGCGCCATACAGTCCATCCAACCATCGGCGACCTCCTGTCACTTGGCTCATCCCAAACTATAACCAAGGTGAGAAGGTAAACTCAGGGGAGATCGTAACCAATTTTGGCTAGATTCCGATAGTAATCCGACGTGTAAATTGCGGAAGGGACCAAGAAGAGACTCGGGATTGCGAACCAGAGAATATGTGTTGTGCTCAAAAGATGTTCACATATCTCCATAATGATATGATATTGTCTACATTTTGTTGGTGCAGTTTGCACTAACGGTCTAACTCAATTTTTGATAAATGACAAGTGAGTTAAGTTAGGTGTCTTGTGATCTAATTCCGTTACCAAGTGTGCAAAAGTTGACGGGTCTGGAGGACCTGACACTAGTCTGAAATTCAACTAGGTCTTGGGGACCAGATAGTTGGTGTGAAGTCCAGATAGATCAATGGGCCGACCGAATATCTGGCAAGAGGTCCGGTTGGGTCCGCGGGGTTGAACAACTGGCAGAAGTCCAGTTGGGTCTGCGGACCGGACAACTAGCATGAAGACCTGGTGGGTCAAGAGGCTAGTCAACCAACAACAAATTGGTAAGTAAAGATAAGTCACTAGAGGAGAGTGACTAAGTGAGGACGCGTTCCGGTTGAGGGACAATAGACGTCGATCTAGGTTAGTTCCATTTTAGATCCCTAATCTGAGACTTTAACTAGTTCCTAGTCCTGAGAGGACATGAACTAATTACGACTTCTTATTATCACTGTGCTAACTTTATTTTATAGGTTAGAAGTTTTAGTTTTGGACTAAAGGAGCAAAAATCTTTCGAATGAACAATACCCGAAGGCACCTTCAAGCATTGGAAGGTGTCTTAGACAGTTCATGGAAGACACCTTCAATGGCATGGAAGGCGCATTCCAAGGGATAAATTTTGGACCCGTCACAGATAAGACGTAGCAAAGTCGGGATCACATTGAAAGCACCTTCAATGGCTATGGAAGACACCTTCCATGCCCTTTATAAAGCAATCTCAACCAAACTTCAACATACAACTGAAATACAAGCTCCTACTCATCCAATTGAGGCTCATACTATTTCGGCTTCCTGCTACAACTCTACTACAATGCTGCTACGCTCATCTACTGCTATGAAGTTGACCAAACACCGAGCTTGAGCTGACCGTCTTCTAAAAAGTGTTTGGTAACTTTAAAATTCTTTTCATTTAATTACTGCAAAAGGACAAGTACAGTGTGTTGTACTTGTACCAAAATTTTGTGTACTCGATTCTCTCTTCCGGAGGTACCGGAAGAGATATTTTAGTGGATTACCCATTGATAGGTTCGAATGACCTGGGTCTTGGAGTAAGAGTCTCTGAAGACTCCGAACAAAGTAAAAATGACTCTGTTTTCGTGTGTTTTCGATTTCTTAAATTCCGCTATGTATACTTTTGTTTTAAAAAGGTAAAAACAAGTTTTCAAAAATCACGTGATCCACCCATCCCCCCCTACCAAGTTCGGGATGGATTGGTGTAGTTCCTCTACGCCTAGGACACCAGAATATCGAACCAAACCATGAACGAAGAAAGGCATGAGAGAAAAGCATATTGGCTAGTGATTGTGAGGCCCCAATTCTTGACTGGAAGGGACACCAAAGGCGAAGTCGGGATCACATTTGTCACATTGAAAGCACCTTCAATGGCTATGGAAGACACCTTCCATGCCCTTTATAAAGCAATCTCAACTAAACTTCAACATACAACTGAAATACAAGCTCCTACTCATCCAATTGTGGCTCATACTGTTCCAGTTTCCTGCTACAACTCTACTACAATGCTGCTACGCTCATCTACTGCTATGAAGTTGACCAAACACCGAGCTTGAGTTGACCGTCTTCTAAAAAGTGTTTGGTAACTTTAAAATTCTTTGCATTTAATTACTGCAAAAGGACAAGTACAGTGTGTTGTACTTGTACCAAAATTCGATGTACTCGATTCCCTCTTCCGGAGGTACCGAAAGAGGTATTTTAGTGGATTACCCATCGATAGGTTCGCGAGACCTGGGTCTTGGAGTAAGAGTCTCCGAAGACTCCAAACAAAGTAAAACTGACTCTATTTTCGATTTCTTAAATTTCGCTGCGTATACTTTTGTTTTAAAAAGGTGAAAACAAGTTTTCAAAAAACCACGTGATTCACCCCTCTCACGTACGTCTCGATCCAACACTTTGGGCTTAGGCCCTTGATCCGGCGGTTAGAACAGGGGACCCCCATTCTGAGGGGTCAATGCCACGTGGGAGTCAAAGGGCCAGGTGGTCGACCGGAGAAGGATGGGCCGACCTCCCAGCCGGCCGACCGGCGAATAACCGATGGCAAAGGGCGCCTCGACAGAAGTCGGTGTTCCGATGCTCAATTGAACAGTAGTGAAGGGCCAAGCGGAAGGCCGAAGACAAGGTGACATACTGCTAGCAGTCCCCACAGCACCTTACCGAGGATCTACCCAGCATATCGATGCAAATGGCAGGCCGGACGTGATGTGAGCGTCGTCCGGTCGGCGCGTAAGATGAGGGCCGGACGGACGGACCCCCTGTCCAGCCGGCCGGCCGGACGCCTCGGCCTGTGGTGGGTAGAGAAGGACAAGAACATCTTATGACAGCTGTCAAATCCTATGGCTAGGCCATACTCCAAATCTGACAACGAGGTGTTCTGTTGTCCCATCGAAGGCGTGCTTGGACTGTAGCGGTATGGCGTCAGGTAAGCTTTCTGACAGACACATACCGAAGTATGGGCTGCGGACACGTATGCGCCTAGGTGGACGTGCGTGAGCTCCTGCACCGCTCTATATAAAGAACCTTATACTTCACCGGAGGTACGCGTTCAACACCTTTGGAGCCACTTTTTTTGCTGCTTGCTTGCCTGACTTGAGCGTTGGAGGGTCGCCGCCGGGAACCCCTTCCCAGCCCGACTTCTGTGCAGGTTCACCGGAGGTTCGTGCAACCAGTCGAAGATCCACGTCAGCAGCCGGGGAGCGCCACGTGCCCAGCGTCCGTTGATTCAGCATTCGGACAGGATCAATTTGGCGCCGTCTGTGGGAACGCTCCTGCATCCGATCGGAAGCAATGGACGAGGCTGGATGACCGCCCACGGTGATGCTCTCCACGAAGGAACTCGGCACTCTAATCAAGGCAAGAGTAGCTAAGCTCGTGGAGCAACAGAGAGAGAATGCGCAAGCCGAGCGGCTGAAGCAACAAACAACGTCAGCATCAGGTGGCCGAGAGGAGGCAATTATCCCCGAGCGGAGGTAATGATCCCCGAGCGGACGCCTCCCCTGAGACAATGATCCAACCGGCATTCAAGGGGGAGCACCGCCGAGCGGATGAAGATGGATTGGGACTTGGATCAACAATGAAGCGCAAATCATCTCCAGTCGTACCGAGCTGGGTGAGAGGTGCGCTGATGTAATTTTATATATGTTTTGGCCGCCTATGTCCTTGTAATGCAGGAAGCAGAAATAATTAAAGGATGACAAATAGCTTCGCCGAACGACAGTGTCAAAAGTAGCCTTAATGGCCGTCGAGCTCTGACGTTAAAAATCGAGAGACGAGCCGGTGTCTATAAACCCTCCGAGCGGAAGACCGTCGAGCTCCGACGTTAAATATCGAGAGACGAGCCGGCGTCTATAAACTCGCCGAGCGGAAGACCGTCGAGCTCCGACGTTAAATATCGAGAGACGAGCCGGCGTCTATAAACTCTCCGAGCGGAAGACCGTCGAACTCCGACGTTAAATATCGAGAGACGGGCCGATGTCAATAAATCATCCGAGCGGAAGACCGTCGAGCTCCGACGTTAAAAATCGAGAGACGAGCCGGCGTCTATAAACCCTCCGAGCGGAAGACCGTCGAGCTCCAACGTTAAAAATCGAGAGCGGGGCCTATAAACCCTCCGAGCGGAAGACCGCCGAGCTCCGGCTAAATATCGAGAGACGAGCCGGCGTCTATAAACCCTCCGAGTGGAAGACCGCCGAGCTCCGACGTTAAATATCGAGACGAGCCGGCCTATAAACCCTCCGAGCGGAAGACCGCCGAGCTCCGGCGTTAAATATCGAGAGCGAGGCGTCTATAAACCCTCCGAGCGGAAGACCGTCGAGCTCCAACGTTAAATATCGAGAGACGAGCCAGCGTTTATAAACCCGCCGAGCGGAAGACCGTCGAGCTCCGACGTTAAATATCGAGAGACGAGCCGACGTCTATAAACCCTCCGAGCGGAAGACCGTCGAGCTTCGACGTTAAATATCGAGAGACGAGCCGACGTCTATAAACCCTCCGAGCGGAAGACCGTCGAGCTCCGACGTTAAAAATCGAGAGACGAGCCGGCGTCTATAAACGCTCCGAGCGGAAGACCGTCGAGCTCCGACGTTAAATATCGAGAGACGAGCCGGCGTCTATAAACCCTTCGAGCGGATAGCCATCTACGTGATACATTTCGGCGGTAAGAGCCGATCGATGACAGAGCCTGTTCTATAAGGCCAACATACGGCCGAGCGGCTCGCTTAGCAAAAATAGATGAAAACCCCCTTTGAGGTAAGGTGCTAGGCAAAAGATGGTTAATAAGAATTAAATATGGGAGCGCGTGAACGAATGACGTTCGCGCGCCGAGCGGCTATGCAGTCGCATGGCGAAAGGCGTTTTTTGAAAACAATCGGCTTGAGCTCATGTTAGAGTATGAAGCCGAGCGGAGGAGTTCTAAAGAACACTTTAAACATGACGAAAGAAAAATTTCTTGCCAAAACAAAAGTTGCAAGAACAGAAAGATGATGATCTATTTACGCCAAACGCTGGGCAAACAAAAGAAGTTACAGCAAAATAAGTTATGCCGAACAGCAAGAGTACAAAAACATGATCACTCCTCACACGTCAAAATCAAAAAGAGCATCAGGAATGGCGCCCATCACGGTAGCCAAATCCTCTGGGGGGATGGTCAGCTCGGCAGGAAGGTGGCCTTTAGTCTTCAAGTAATCCACCGCCGCCTTGATCGCCTCTTCGAAAGTGAGGGAAATCTTGTCGGTGAATTTCTCTCCAAAGTCGTCCGAGCGGGCAAATGCTTTCCTCACTTCGTCAGAGCGAGCCGACTCCCCATCCTGATACCCTTTGAGAGCGGCTCGGGAAACATCGTTGGCAGTCTGAAGATCCTTTAAATCCCCTTCAAATTTAAGCCGATCGGCCGAACGGCTCTCCTTCTCGGTGGCCAGAAGGGCATCCAGATCCTTGATGTGTTGCTCTAGCCCTCTGATCTCCACCTTCATTAGGTCCATGTCGTCGATGGCCTTGCGCTTCCGAGTGGTCGCCGTCTTGACCTCTTTATCCCGTTGTTTGACCACAGCTTCAAGCCGAGCGACCTCGCTCGCCAGATCGGAAGCTCGTTTCCGTTCGGCTTCCAAAAGCTTTTTGCTTTTCTCCAGAGCAGCCGTGGATTGCCCTTGGTTTGCCTCCGAAAGTTTGAGTTTTTTCATTTCTTCCTCCAGCTCAGCCAGTCGATTGTTGACCGCAATCTGCTCTACCCAACTCTGCGAACGAAGGAAGTTAAGTTAAAAGCTAAAACAAAAAGTATCGATAAAGCAGAAAGGCATACTCCAGTCGCCTGCTGCAAGTTACTGTCCCCTAGCTGACTGGGGGACATGAGCGAGACGCGTACGCGCGCGTCCTCCCAGACTTTGGCGAATGGATCGGTGAGGGTGATCTGCTGTTCGGGAACCGATGGCCGATCGGCGGCCAGTAGGTATTCCTCCGAGGGAAATCTTAGGACAGTTTTAATCACCCTCGGGCCGCTCGAGTCATCTTGAGATGCAGCAGCATGGCCAAAGGACTCGCCGATCGGGACCGGACGGTCGCCCAGTCGCTTAAGACGACGTAAAGTCCGAGAGGTGGAAGGTTGCGCCTCAGGGATGGTCGGTGGCAAGTCAAGCTGAGTCGGAGTGTGCTCCGAGGAGACCGCCTCAAAAACCGCATGAACATCATCGCTCCGCTCAGAAAGCTGCTCTCCTGCTGGAGGCTGTTGAGCGGCTTGCTCTAGCCGACGGCGCTTTTGAGTCACCAATGGTGCCTCGTCGACCGATCGGCCTTCCTCCTCGGCCTGGGCAGATGTTGTGACATCGACCGCGGCCTCGTCGGTGAAGACGCGGGCGGCCGATGCCTCGGGAGCAACTTGAGTTCCCTCGCTCCTTTCAGTTGCAGGGCCGGTCAGGACCAGCCCTCGTTCAGCTGCTTCCTTGTCCTTCACCGCCTCAATATTGGCGGCTTTCAGCTTGAGCTTTTCGGTTGCCTTAGCATGCCACATAACTTCAGCTGCAGAAACAAAGAATAAATCAGTTAGCACAAAAGAAAAAGGGGGATAAGAATCGCTTACTCATGCTGCAAGGCAGATCAGCTTGGATGGGAGATAAGCCGAATATGTACATTACTTCAGGAAGGAGCAACTTGTCGATATCGTAACGTTGGCCGACCAGCTGGTTGGCCGCATGAAGATACGCCGGATGGCTCTTGAATTTGCCAAGACCCGGTTGATTCGGCATCGCCGTCTGCCACTTCGTTCGGAAGGCCGGCCGCTCGGGGAGACGCATAAAAAAGAAATGCTCCTTCCAATGCTTATTGGAGCTCGACATGTTGGTAAATAGGATGAAACCCGACCTAGATTGAAATATGAAGGTCCCCCACTCGGATTGTTTTGGGTAGAAGAAATAGTGGAAGATTTGGGGGTCCAAGGGGATATCGTTCAACTTGAAAAGGACTATCACCTCGCTCAACAACCTAATTGAGTTCAGGACTAGTTGGCCGAGCGGGAGGCGAAAGTGGTTGCATATTTTGATGACGAACGGATGTGGAGGAAAGCGTAGCCCGACCAAAAATTGATCACGGAAGAAGTATATAGTGCCGGGCGGCGGATCATTAGGCCGATCGGGAGGAGTAGCCACAACTATCTCATGGTCAGCCGGAATTTCATACGTCCGAATGAGACGCAATGCGTCTTCTTCATCGAATCGGCTCTCCATAGTCGTATACCAGACACTAGGAGCGCGGACTGTAGGCGTAGAAGTACTCGCCATGGTCGAAACAGAAGAAATATTGACAGAAAAACTAAAAGAAAATGCCGACAGAATGAAAAAGAAAGCAATACAGGAGGCGGGGAGCTGAAAAGGAAGGCTTACGGGTACGAGAAAGATCGAGGAAAGGAAGAAGATGGCGAGCGCACCAAACAGACGGGGAATAAGGATCGCCGGAGCAGAAAGAGCAGCGTGGAGAAGAAGGTCGATGAAACAAGAAGGCGGCGGAGAGAAGTGGTCGCGAGACTTATAACGTTAGCGTCGAATGACCGTATCCGTCCGATTCAGGTCGCGAAGAACGAGGTCATCATCCGACCGTTCATTTCAAACGGCGGATGTCCCATCGGAGGTGACGCCACCGCCATACGCTGACAAGAGCAGGATCGCCACGTGTCAGCAGGACACAGGTCGCATTTAATGAGCGCACCTTACCGTGCGCAGCGCACGTGATTGGCAGTAAGGGAAAGGATTTGATAGGGATTTCAAGGGAATACAAGGCACGAGCAAGACACCGCCGACTGGATGAGCACCTCTATGCCTGGTCGAGCTGACTAGTGTAGCGGCCGTTATCCAGTCAGATCGGCAGTCCAGTCACTCGGACTTCGCCTCCTTCGACTAGACTTGAGGGGGAGGCAAGTGATCCGGCGGTTAGAACAGGGGACCCCCATTCTGAGGGGTCAATGCCACGTGGGAGTCAAAGGGCCAGGTGGCCGACCGGAGAAGGGCCAGGTGGCCGACCGGAGAAGGATGGGCCGACCTCCCGGCCGGCCGACCGGCCGACCGGCGAATAACCGATGGCAAAGGGCGCCCTGACAGAAGTCGGGGTTCCGGCGCTCAATTGAACAGTAGCGAAGGGCCAAGCGGAAGGCCGAAGACAAGGTGACATACTGCTAGCAGTCCCCACATCACCTTACCGAGGATCTACCCAGCATATCGATGCAAACGGCAGGCCGGACGTGATGTGAGCGTCGTCCGGCCGGCGCGTAAGATGAGGGTCAGACGGACGGACCCCCTGTCCAGCCGGCCGGACGGACGCCCCGGCCTGTGGTGGGTAGAGAAGGACAAGAACATCTTATGACAGCTGTCAAATCCTATGGCTAGGCCATACTCCAAATCTGACAACGAGGTGTTCTGTTGTCCCATCGAAGGCGTGTTTAGACTATAGCGGTATGACGTCAGGTAAGCTTTCTGACAGACACATACCGAAGTATGGGCTGCGGACACGTATGCGCCTAGGTGGACATGCGTGAGCTCCTGCACCGCTCTATATAAAGAACCTTATACTTCGCCGGAGGTACGCGTTCAACACCTTTGGAGCCACTTTTTTTACTGCTTGCTTGCCTGACTTGAGCGTCGGAGGGTCGCCGCCGGGAACCCCTTCCCGACCCGACTTCTGTGCAGGTTCGCCGGAGGTTCGTGCAACCAGTCGAAGATCCACGTCAGCAGCCGGGGAGCGCCACGTGCCCAGCGTCCGTTGATTCAGCATTCGGACAGGATCAACCCTCATGGCTTTGCTCTTGAGCGCTCTCCAAAAGGCCTCCCCTCAAACGAATAACCGCAATTACTCTCAAAGTCCGAGTCTTCCCGCGAGCAATTGGTCTGGACCATGACTTTGATATCATTTGTTGTGTCCAAAGGATATTCATATATCTCCACAATAGTATGATATTGTCCACTTTGAGCCTATACCCTCATGACTTGCTCTTGAGTTTTACCCAAATAGTCTCATGTCAATAGAGATATCACACATCCTTTTAAACCCATGATCCTTCCAAATCTTTTAATATGGGACTTTAATTAAATCTCAATGTGCATGACTGCTGATTTATTAATTAAAATCAAGAAATTGTACGTAATCTCCAATAATATATAAAGATTTCTATTTAATTATACGAATAAAATAAAATTAATAGTTGAAATGTATATTTTTATCCTCCCGACTACGTAGCCTTCAAATATAATGTATAATAATTATTTTATTCGCCTTCCCCTAAATTTAAAATTTTAGATTCGTCCATGTCCACGATTATAAGGTTCCGCGAAAATAGATAAAGATATAATTTTCTTTTCTTACGCGAAGGCAAATTTTCTTAGTCTTCTTTGAACTCTTTTGCTTTCTCATACATGCACGTGAGCCTCACATCTTAGTTTATTACTGATTTGACCGTCAAAGAGGGTAACATCGACAATGCCAACCCTCAGCTGACAAGCTTTACTTTGTAGGACAACAAGAACGGACGCACCGACAACAATAACAAATCCGATTGAGTGACGAAGAGCATCATCACTGGATGCTTTTATATATTTTTTAATGCTTATATATATATTTTTCTCCCTGTGTACACTATCAATTCAATTAATCAATAATTATAGAGCCGAAAAAATATATGTAATTATTTTCCACATCAATTCAATATATTTTTCCCCTCTTAATATTATCAAAAATATAAGAACATAATTTTCTTTTACAATTTTTTTTACAATTGATTTTAATAAGGGGGTTAAGTATTATTTTTTAAATACAGGAAATAAAATATAATTTGATAGAAAATAAAGGAGTTTAAAGGCATTTTTCCTTATATTTTTTAATAACTTTTTTCTAAAAACAACTTTAAATTCTAGCTTTCTTAGGCCCCCTCTCTTTCTATATTCAAAAAGAAAAATAAAATGCAATATTCAAATACATGTTGGTATACTTATTTGTTAAAACTAATAAAAGTATTTACTGTTAAAAAAATTTAAAAAGAAGAAAAATATTATTTTCATTTAAAATATAATTTTTACGGTACTTCACGATTGCAAATTATAAAATATTCATATTTAAACTCTTCTTGCTCCTAGTACAGATTTTTGTTATTTTTTTAATATATTTTAGAGTAATTTTAGTTCAAATTGTTGACCAAAAACACTCGGAAATCCAGAATCAAAGCTAGATTTATACTCCTCGCTTCTAGTACATTTATAATTCTTTTTTTTGAATTATACTATTTTTAATCAAAGTCAATGACTAAAACTCTTCTAAAATTAAGAACTTATTGAGATCAAATAGTGAAATTTGGCTGGTCTTTCTTGTGCCCTATTTCTTACTGACTAGGTATGAATGGGTTAAATTTTCGTGAATAAATTTAATACTTAATTATATATATATTGATCCTGTGATAAGATCGGGGGGCCCTCATAAGGGAAAGGCCGACGACACGTGGAGATCGACAATCAATGGAGGGGTCAACCCCCTGTGCTCGAGGAGCAAGCAGGACATGCCGAGCACCATGCAATAACCCTTACCCGAAAGAATAACCATTTGGCCGGGCGCCAAGGAAGGAAGGAGCATAGAGCCGAGCGGATAATTCGTTCGGCCGCGAGACAACGCACGAAGGAAGGCCGAGCCGTTTGCCCGCTCGGCCAAGGTCTCAGGCGATACAAGCCGAGCGGAAGGACGACCCTCAGTCTTCCCGGACGGGCGACCACCTACGTCGAACTAAAGATGAGCGCTATGGCCGAGCGGCTGGATGGTCGATCTGGGAAGAGGAAGTCAAAGAGTAGGGGACAGTGTGGACGTCATCTCAGTAACCCCTGTTGCTGACAACAGGTATGTTCGAAGACTAAACCATACGCAGTATGGTGTGATCGAATATTCTGCTGTCCCATCAAGGAGACGCTCAGACTGTAGCGGCATGGAGTCAAACATGCTCTTCTGACAAGCCCATGCTGCGGTATGGGGTATGACACGTGTACACCTCGGGTTGTGTGCACCAAGCTCCCGTGGCTCTATATAAACGCCATCAGACTTCATCGGAGGTATGCAATCTGAGATCTCTGGAGCCACCTTCTTGCTATTCGTTTTTCTGACTTGAGCGTCGGAGGGTCGTCGCCGGGAACCCCTTCCCGGCCCGACTTCTTTGCAGGATCGCCGGAAGTTCGCACCAGCAGTCGAAGACCCACGTCAGCAACCGGAAAGCATCACGTGCCCAGCGTCCGTTGATTCAGCTTTCGGACAGGATCAATTTGGTGCCGTCTGTGGGAACGCTCCTGCATCCGAACAGAAGCAATGGACGAAGCTGGACGACCGCACTCGATGATGCTCTCCACAGAGGAGCTTAATGCTTTGATCGAGACAAGAGCCACCAAGCTTATGGAACAGAGACAAAAGTCACAAGCCGAGCGGGCAGAGCAGCAAGCAACATCAGCATCAGGAGGCCGAGCAGAAGCACCTTAGGCCACCGTTGCATTCCATCGGGCCCTATTCCGCACTCCTGAAGCCGCAGCAACTAATCGAGATCGGGGATCTTCTTCGAATGAAAGGCCAAGATGAGACGACAAAAAAAGGAAAGCCCCCCGAGCGGACGCATCGCCCGAGCGGATAAATCGCCAATTTTCAGAGGCTATTCTACGAGACCCCCTACCCAAGCATTATGTGCCTCCGACGATCGGCGAATACAATGGAACCACCGATCCGGATGATCATTTGGGTAAGTTTGATAACACGGCAACCCTGCATCAATACACAGATGGGGTGAAGTGTCGGGTTTTCCTCACCACCCTCTCTGGATCGGCCCAACGGTGGTTTCGGAGACTGCCGGACGGATTTATCTCAAGTTTCAAAGACTTCCGAACGGCTTTCCTCCACCACTTTGCAAGCAGTCGGCGCTATCAAAAAACCAGTGTTAGTCTGTTTGCCATCAAACAAGAAGCTCGCGAATCGCTCCGAGCCTACATCCAGCGGTTCAACAGAGTGGCCATGGATATTCCAACGGCCACCTCGGAGACCATGATGAATGCCTTCACACAAGGTCTAGTGGATGGGGATTGCTTCCGATCACTCATTCGGAAGTCACCCCGAGACTACGACCACATGCTACACCGGGCCAACGAATACATCAATGTGCAGGAAGCCCAAGCGGCCCGGAAAAAAGAAACTCCCACCGAGCGGGCTCCTCCTGCCGAGCAGAAGCCGCACGCTGCTCAGCCACCCAGAGGACCGAGGGCCGAAGCAATCCGCTCCCCCCATGCTAGGTCCCACGTGCAAGAGGTAGCTGCCGCTCGGCCCAAGCCAAAGAAGAAATGGACCCCAATGTTCTGCTCCTTCCACCGGACGGATACGCGCAACACAAGGGATTGTCGAAGTCTTCCCTTGATTACTCATCCTGTTCCCCGGAGTGGTGGTCGACGATCGCCCTCATCCGATAGGCGACAGAGAACTCATGAAGCCGATCGGACGCAAGCTGACAGGCGAAAACAACAGACTCCCGATCGGCATCGCTCTCCGAGGCGGGGGAATCGCCGAATGTCTAGAGAACGGTCCCGACCGTCCGCTCGGGAAGAAGAAAATAGAAGTAATACTTCCCGAGGCGAGATCAACATCATTGCTGGCGGGCCGACCGGAGGCGACTCTAACCGAGCAAGGAAGGCGAGCGTCCGACAGCTCCAGATCCATGCGGTCGGCTGCAGCCAGGAACGGGCAAGTGGACCCGAAATCAGTTTCGGGCCCCGGGACTTGGAAGGAGTTGAAGTCCCCCACGACGACGCTCTTCTCATCAAAGCGGTAATAGCCAATTATACTATTCACCACGTTTTTATTGACACAGGAACCTCGGTCAATATTATATTCAAAAAGGCATTCGATCAACTGCAAATTGATCGAGCCGAGCTGCTGCCCATGACAACCCCCCTTTACGGGTTTACGGGCAATGAAGTTCAGCCGGTCGGACAGATCCGGCTGACCATATCACTAGGAGAGGAGCCGCTCAGAAGGACGCGTACTGCAAACTTCGTCGTGGTGGATTCTCCGTCGGCATACAACGTCATATTGGGGCGACCAGCTCTCAGTGAATTTCGAGCAGCCGTTTCCACCTTCCACCAGAAGATCAAGTTCCTCGTCGAGGACAAAGTGGGAGAAGTATGAGGGGATCAACTGGCAGCTCGACGATGTTACGTCGAGATGGTCCGAGCAGAAGCCAATGCCGCTCGGAAGACGCCCCGGATCGAGGTGAACGCTATCACTGAAAAGCCACCCTCTTTGATTTATGAAGAAAAAGAGGAAGTGCAAATTCACCCGACCCGATCGGAGGCCACGACATTCATCGCGTCCGATCTGGAGGTGGACCAGAAGGAGGAAGTGATCCAATGCCTCCAGAGAAACTATGATGTCTTCGTCTGGGCGACGCATGAGCTGCCCGGAATTTCACCAAGTATAGCGCAGCATGAGCTCCATGTCCGACCGGATGCTCGGCCGGTGAAGCAGAGAAAGAGGGATTTCAGCACCGAACAGAATGCCATCATCCGAGCGGAGGTGGAGAAACTCCTGGAGGCCGGCCACATACGCGAGGTCCAATTCCCGAGCTGGTTGGTGAACGTGGTGCTTGTCTCCAAGCCCGGCAATAAGTGGAGAGTATGCATCGATTTCCGGGACCTTAACAAGGCGTGCCCAAAGGATTTTTATCCCCTGCCCCGGATTGATCAACTGGTGGACTCTACGGTCGGCTGCGAGCTGATATGTATGCTCGACGTTACCAAGGCTATCATCAAGTGCCGCTCGCCCGAGAAGATCAAGAAAAAGTAAGCTTCGTTACGGCCGACGGCACCTACTGCTATAATGTCATGCCGTTCGGACTAAAGAACGCGAGAGCCACTTACCAACGCTTGATGAACAAAGTGTTCAAGGAGCAGATCGGGCGAAATCTGGAAGTATATGTGGACGACATTCTCATCAAGTCTGTCCGAGCGGCCGATCTCTTGGAAGACATGGAGGAGACTTTCCGAGCACTAAGAAGGTATGGAGTTAAACTAAATCCCCTGAAATGTCTGTTCGGAGCAAAAGGAGGCCGTTTCCTGGGTTACATAGTGACCGAGCAGGGTATCGAAGCAAATCCCAGCAAGGTGAAAGCCTTACAAGATATGCAGCCTCCAAGAAATCTGAGGGAAGTGCAGCGCTTGACCGGTCGGATAACAGCATTGTCTAGATTCATCTCGAAGACCGCCGATCGGAGTCTCCTATTTTTCAAAATCTTGCGCAAGGCCACCAAGTTTCACTGGGACGAATAATGCGATCGGGCGTTCGAAGATCTAAAGACATATTTGAATTCTCTTCCGGTACTAGCCAAGCCAGCTGCGTGTGAGCCACTTTGTATCTATTTATCTTCAACTGAACAAGCCGTCGGCTCGGCATTAGTAAGGCCGAGCGGAGAAGAGCCTGTGTATTTTCTGAGCCATATTTTAAAAGATGTTGAATCTCGCTACACTGGGCTCGAGAAACTGGCTTTCGCTTTGGTCCTCGCCGCTCGGCGCCTTCGTCCTTATTTCTTGGCTCATACTATCATCGTCCGGACGAATAGCCCATTGGGAAGAGTGCTGTTGAATCCCGAAGCGTCCGGACGGCTCATTAAATGGACGACGGAGTTGAGCGAATTCGACATCCAATACCAGCCCCGGTCGGCGATAAAGGCGCAGTCCTTGGCGGATTTTGTCACCGAAGTACAAAGGCCAGAACCCGAAGCCATGTGGAAGATATTTGTGGACGGATCGGCCACTCGGCTCGAGAGCGGTATTGGTGTATTATTGCTTTCTCCCCAAGAAGAAAAGATGCATCTATCCGTCCGGCTTGATTATAGAGCTACGAATAATGAAGCAGAGTATGAAGCCCTTATAGCCGGCTTACAGGCTGCCCGGCATGTAGGGGTCGGACGGGAGACGCTACATTCAGACTCCCAATTGGTCGCTCAACAACTCTCAGGCTCTTTTGAAATCAACAACGCTCGGCTCAAGCTTTACGCTCAAGCCTTCGAGAAACTCAAGGCCGACTTCAGAGAGGTTATTATCCAGAAGATACCCTGAGCGGAGAACCAAGCGGCTGATGAGTTAGCCAAACTCGCAAGCTCAATAACGCCGATCGCCATCTAGCAACCAGTCGAACAAGTATCTTTGGTGGCGCACGTCGATCGGATGGAGGGCCTCTCGTTCCCGAGCGACTGGCGGACACCCATCATAGAGTTTCTCCGCTCGGGTGCTACACCGTCCGATCGGGATGAGGCCCAGCTACTGAGAAGGAGAGCCGGTCAGTTCACACTCATTGGAGACCAACTATACAAGAAGGCTTTCTCTCGCCCGCTGTTGAAATGCGTAAGCTCGGAAGACGCGGCGTACATACTCCAAGAAGTGCATCAAGGATCCTACGGAGGGCATCCGGGCGGACGATCGTTGGCTAAGAAGATCCTGCTGGCCGGATACTTTTGGCCAACTTTACAAGCAGACGCCGCTCGGGCCGTTGCGACGTGCGTTTCTTGCCAAAAGTATCACAATTTCTCTCACCGACCGGCGGAAGAAATGAAGGCAGCTACTGTGTCTTGTCCGTTCGACCAATGGGGAATGGATATTGTGGGTCCGTTTCCTATGGCGACCGGACAGCGAAAATTTTTATTGGTGGCAGTCGATTATTTCTCCAAGTGGGTGGAGGCCGAGCCGCTAGCCAAGATCATCGAGCGGATGGTCAAGAAATTTATCTGGAAACATATCATTTGCCGGTTCGGTATCCCCCGTCGACTCGTCTCCGACAATGGGCGGCAATTCGCGGGAAAGTTGCTCGAAGAGTGGTGCAAAAGCTATGGCATCGAGCAACACTTCACGTCCGTGGCGTATCTCCAAAGTAACGGTCAAGCCGAAGTAGCCAATCGGGAAATTCTTCGTATTTTGCGCGCTCGGCTCGACCATTTGGGAGGAAGTTGGGTGGATGAAGTGCCGGGCGTTCTGTGGGCCATCCGGACGACCCCAAAGGAAGGAACGGGCATCACGCCTTTCCATCTGGTGTACGGCGGCGAAGCGGTGATTCCTGTTGAAGTCGGCGTCGAGTCCGCCCGGATCCAGAATTATGATGATGGTAACGCCGAGCGGAGGAACATGGAGCTAGATTTGGTTGACGAGGAGCGAGCCAAGGCGTCCGTCCGGCTGATGGCGTACCGGCAACGGATGAAGCAAAACTACAACCGGCGTATCATCCCCAGGTCTTTCCAGGTAGGTGACCTTGTCTGGAAGAAAGTGAAGCCGGTCGGCGACGTCGGCAAGCTAGAAGCTCCTTGGGCGGGCCCCTTCAAAATCATCGAAAAGCTCCACTCAGGCGCTTATTATTTGGAAGACGAAGACGGACGGCAGCTGGATCGACCGTGGAGCGCAAATCATCTTCAGCCGTACCGAGCTGGGTAAGAGGAAGCCAAAATAATTGAAGGATGGCAAATAGCTTCGCCGAACGGCTGTGTCAAGTTAGCCTTAAAGGCCGTCGAGCTCCGACGTTAAATATCGAGAGACGAGCTGACGTCTATAAACCCTCCGAGCGGAAGACCGTCGAGCTCCGACGTTAAATATCGAGAGACGAGCCGGCGTCTATAAACCCTCCGAGCGGAAGACCGTCGAGCTCCGACGTTAAATATCGAGAGACGAGCCGGCGTCTATAAACCCTCCGAGCGGAAGGTCGTCGAACTCCGACGTTAAAAATCAAGAGACGAGCCGACGTCTATAAATCATCCGAGTGGAAGGTCGTCAAGTGCTGACGGTAAAATTCGACGTTAAAAGGCGAGCGACCGGAGTCTATAAATCCTCCGGACTAATAACTTTCTGCAAGGTCCTACTCGGTTGTAAAGGCCGACCTCTGATCGGTCCCGCCGATAAGGCTAGAATAAAGAAAGCGTGGGTCCGAGCGGCTCCTTTATAAAACGCACTTAGAGTGAGAAAATTAGGACCGACGCAAAAAGTTAAGGATTGGAGGCTGGTCGAACCAACAAATAACAAAGAGAATTCATTTACGCCAAACGATGAATAGACAAAGGTGATAACAACAGTCTTCGCCCCGAACGGCAGGCATACAAAAAATAGCAGAAACTTGAAAGAAATTTTACAAACCCTTCATTCAATATCACCAAAATCAAAGAGAGAATCGGGGATGGAGCCCATCATGACCGCCAGATCTTCGGGGGAATCGCCAGCTCGGTTGGTATGTGGCCCTTGCTCTTCAGATATTCAACTGCCACTTTGATCGCCTCTTCGAAAGTTAAGGACAGCTTGTCGCTGAACTTTTCGCCAAATGCGTCCGAGCAGATGAATGCTTTGCGCGCTTCCGCCAACCGACCGGGCTCCCCATCTTGATATTCTTTAAGAGTGACTCCGGAAGCGTCAAGGGCCGCCTGGAGATCTTGCAAAGCCCCTTCCGCTTTAACCTGGTCGGCCGAGCGGCCCTCCCGTTCAGTCTTGAGCAAGGCGTCTAATTCCTTCACTCGCTGCTCTAGCCCCCGGTTCTCTACCTTCATCATATCCATGTCGTCGATGGCTTGGCGCTTCCGGGTGGTCGCGGTCTTTATCTCTTTATCCCGCTGCTTGACCAAAACCTCGAGTCAAGCCACTTCGCTCGACAAGCCGGAAGACTTACCCCGTTCGGCTTCCAGCAGCTTTTTTGCCTATTCCAGAGCGACCGTTGACTGTCTGCTATCTCCCGCG